>NW_028274822.1:76206816-76359879 GCF_037043125.1 Eumetopias jubatus | reverse complement strand
CTTACAATCTGCTGGAAGACACACATCATAATCAAATATTCACCCTAACATTAATGTGCTGCTGTGACAAATGTTGGGATACAGAAGTGCAGACAGAGGAGTCAACAGCCAGGGCAAAGAACCACCTCTTAGTAGTAGCTTCAAAGAGCCTTCTCTCGGGACGCCTAGGTGGCTCAGTTGGTAAAGAATCTGCCTTCGGGGTATGTGCACCCCAATGTTTATAGCAGCAATGTCCACAATAGCCAAACTGTGGAAAGAGCCAAGATGTCCATCGACCGATGAATGGATAAAGAAGATGTGGTATATATACACAATGGAATATTATGCAGCCATCAAAAGGAATGAGATCTTGCCATTTGCAACGACGTGGATGGAACTGGAGGGTGTTATGCTGAGTGAACTAAGTCAATCAGAGAAAGACATGTATCATATGACCTCACTGATATGAGGAATTCTTAATCGCAGGAAACAAACTGAGGGTTGCTGGAGTGGTGGAGGGTGGGACGGATGGGGTGGCTGGGTGATAGACATTGGGGAGGGTATGTGCTATGGTGAGCACTGTGAATTGTGCAAGACTGTTGAATCACAGATCTGTACTTCTGAAACAAATAATGCAATATATGTTAAGAAAAAAAAAAAGAAGTTAGCAGGAGGGGAAGAATGAAGGGGAGTAAGTCGGAGGGGGAGACGAACCATGAGAGACAATGGACTCTGAAAAACAAACAGGGTTCTAGAGGGGAGGGGGGCGAGGGGATGGGTTGGCCTAGTGATGGGTATTAAAGAGGGCATGTTTTGGGTGCCTGGATGGCTCAGTTGGTTAAGCGACTGCCTTCGGCTCAGGTCATGATCCTGGGGTCCCAGGATCGAGTCCCGCATCAGGCTCCCTGCTCAGCAGGGAGTCTGCTTCTCCCTCTGACCTTCCTCCATCTCATGCTCTCTCTCTACCATTCTCTCTCTCTCTCAATAAATAAATAAAAATCTTTAAAAAAAAAAAAGATGTTTTAAAAAAAAAGAGGGCATGTTTTGCGTGGAGCACTGGGTGTTATGCACAAAAAACGAATCATAGAACACTACATAAAAAACTAATGATGTAATGTATGGTGATTAATATAACAATAAAAAATTAAAAAAAAAAAAGAATCTGCCTTCAGCTCAAGTCATGATCCCCAAGTCCTGGGATCGAGTCCTGCATTGGGCTCCTTGCTCAGCAGGGAGCCTGCTTCTCCCTCTGCCTACCTCTCCCCCTGCTTGTTCTGTCTCTCTGACAAATAAATAAAATCTTAAAAAAAAAAAAAAAAGCCTTCTCTCTACAAGTAGGGTGTTTGAAAAGAGAAAAAAATAGGGAAAAAATTCAAATTACTTATTGTCCCTTTTCAGATTACTAACTGGAGTCATGGCTTTAAAATTAAGTACTCTGCCCACAGACATACCCAGAGCTTGAAGGTAAACATACTGAGCATGCAATTTCAAAATGAAATTAACACTATTTAAATATAAATCTATGTCTCCACAATTTTCAGACATCCTATAGAAACAGGAAAGTATAACTCTTAAAAATCTTACCACCTTAGGGCAAATCACTTTGTCTGATCCTTTTTGGTAAAAATACAAACTATTTCCTTATCTGCACACCTCTCTTCAAAAGGAGTAGGGGACAAAAACCCCACAGAATATCAATATCTACAACAAACTACAAGAAACAGGCAGGTGTAATTTCACTGAGGAAAATGCAGTTACTAGCAAATAAATACTTTCCCACCACCCACTACCTTCCAAAGACCTCAGTTCTTGAGGAAAAATTATCATACATCCCATTTCACCAATAAAATGAAAATACCTCCAGGGAAGTGAGACAAACAAATAAAGCCCTCTTTGAGGAGGAAACAGTTGGGCTAAGTATTTGGGGAGTGAATATTCTATTACAAGAAGCTTTTAGTAGCCTTAGCTGGCAAAACTATAACACAACCCCCAAATCTATTTTCCTTCCAAACTGTATGAAGATTTGAAAAGAAAATCACAGTCAATTCTTTATGTTAAATTAACTGGACTGCATAATAGAACTAAAAGAGAAATGCTATATGCCTCAAAAGAAAGTAGGAAGAATCCTCTTTAAAGCATTTTGGGTAGAAGACTAGCATAAAGATCAGGGGGCTCCCCATCCTTAATACTCTTTTAAAAGACTGCATTTATAAGAGACAAGCAAAAAAAAACATTTATAGTTAGTAGTAATCTCTAAAACCTGCCAGAAATACACAGACACACACACACACACACACACGCGCGCGCGCACGCACACAAATGCAATTACAAAACTTTTTTTTTTTTAAAGGTAGTCTCAATGCTCAATGTGCTATTTGAACTCATGACTATGAGAACAAGAGTCAATTGCTCTGGACACCTAGGTGGCTCTGGACACCTAGGTGGCTCAATCGGTTAAGCATCTGACTCCATTTCTGCTCAGGTCATGATCTGAGGGTTGTGAGACTGAGCCACAGCAGGCTTCCCGCTGGGTGTGTTGCTGCCTAAGATTCTCTCTTCCCCTCTCCCTCCCCACCTCCCTGTGTGGGCACGCCCTCTCGCGTTCTCGCTCTATTAAAAAAAAAAAAGAGAGAGAGAGTCATATGCTCTACCAACTGAGCCATCCAGGCGCCCCTACAGAACAATTCTTATGATATGATCACTTATCACAACTACAAAACAATTCTTTCTTTGTGATCACATATCACAATTACAAAACAAATTTTTTGTGATCATGCATCACTAATACAATATAAACCAAAGCCTATGGTTTTTCAAATTTTAATAATGCACAAATGAGGGCACCTGGGTGCCTCAGTTAAGAGACACTTAACTTTGGCTTGGGTCATGATCCCAGGGTCCTGGGATCGAGTCCTGCATTGGGCTCCCTGCTCAGCGGTAAGCCTGCTTCTCCCTCTCCCTTTGCTGCCCCCTTGCCTGTGCGCTCTCTCTCTGTGTCACATAAATAAATAAAAATCTTTTTCAAAAAAATGCACAAATGAACCCCCAAATGACTCAACAGCTGGAATAGTACACAATTTGCCCTATCTTAATTTACCCAGTTCTTGTCAATTTCTCAAGTCAAATGAAGGCAAACACAATAAAACCTTGGAGCCCAGGAGCCCCTGAAAAGGGCTGATAGCTGTTCTGTGATTCCCCTGGGGCTGGCCTGAAGGCCCCTCAGGATCCACTGGGGACACTTAACAGGCAGTCAGTGCATTAAAGGATAAGAAACTTGAGAGGAAAAAGACAGGAAAGGGAAGCTCAATTTTTTCCATGTCTACCTTAACTTCAAATCCTCATCTTGATACAAATTATGGTTCTCCTCATATCTCATCAAAAACTCACAAGATGAAAGCATGCTTCCACTGGGATGTTACTTCAATTGCTTCTAAAATCAAAGCTGCTCACCAAATTACAAAACAAAGACCTGAAAACCCTAAGCTACCAATATTTTCAATGTATTCGAGAAGTCAGTTAAGTAAATTTGCAATGAAGTACCAATATGTAATGTCACCATTTTTCATCAGAATTCATGCTCTAAATAACCAGAGCTCCAAAATGTGCTTTGCAAATAAAACATATTTCAATAAACATGTACATAAACACACACACTTTGCTTACAGTATTTATAATGAAAATTATGGAGTTGGATTACCGTTAAATAATTTAATAAGCAAATGTTTACAATTAGTAATCCTTCCACACCACAGAAAACGTCCCCTTCATTACTTTCATCTTCTAGTAAAATGGGAAGACTGACCATCTCTATCACAAGTGTATCACGTAAAACTGAAATTCAATTATTCAACTAACATTTATTGGACACCTACTGTGTGCCAGGCAGCATGCTGGGAATAGAGGCACAGAAAATGTAGGCTATTCTCTGCCTTTAAGGAATGTGAGAGATAGTGGTATTAGTGTTTATTTTCACAAAATGAAAATTAATTCCATACAGATATTTATTTTTAAATTTCTACTCATTTAACCCAAAATATAATTCATATTAGCAGAGAAATCATTAACACTAGTGACACTCACAATTACATTTTCATTTACCTTTGTAACTCCATATCTAAACTACATTTATATTTTACATACATAGAATATATATTCTATTACCATGACTTCCCACAATCTGGGCCATTTCCTCTATCCATCTTAAACTACTCCTCCTCTATTACACCTGTTCCAAATCAGCCAAGTGCTATTTTATACACCCTTAGGGCCTCAACCCCATGTCCCATAGATACTGACTCTCCAACACCTTGTCCTCTCAACTCCCACGGAGCTCAGTCCCCACATGGAATTCAGTATCGAGAATTATACACTTTAGGGGCACCTGGATGGCTCTGTCAGTAGAGACACGACTCTTGATCTCAGGGTTATAAGTTTGAGCCCCACATTAGGCATAGATATTACTTAAAAAAACAAAAACAAAAACAAAAACAGGAGTTATACACTTGAGGACTAGAGGAAGCTTGTAACATTTTTTAAACTATTACACATTTTAAAAGCAAATAAAATACTTAATACATAAAAATGTTTGAATGAGTTCTTGGAAACCAAACAATCCAAACCCTTCAAAGAGGCAACAACAAAAAAGAGAGGTCAATTATTTCTCATTGTTTGAAGGGGCTTTTGGTAAGAGTTTATAAGGGACTAGAAATATAGAGACCAGTGCCTAGCTCTGGCCAGTACAAGCCGACCCAATTTACAGACATTACCCTGCCCTGATCCATTTCTCAAAGGTCAGAAAAACCAAGTCATTGCTAAAACTTAATACCCTTTCAAGAGCAGTTTCCAAAAGGAAAGAGAAAGAAAAAGGGACCATGAATATTTCAGGAAAGAAAAAAAACTTAGCAGATTAACTGTTTTAGAGGTAACAGGAAGAACTTTTCAAAAGCAGGCAAGGCTTCTTCCTGATTCCAGGTATCAAGAGCTAGCCTCTCTATATGGGCTCTCCCTGATCCCACGTCTTAGTTCAACTTTCCCCTTGAAACCTTGTTGCGCTAACTGAATGCCAAAATTTCAGAGAGATGATCTATTAATAGGAATATTCCTTTTTAAAAGTATTAATATTGGGGTGCCTGGGTGGTTCAGTTGGTTAAGCGTCTGACTCTTGATTTCAGCTCAGGTCATGATCTCAGGGTCATGAGATCAAGCCCCGAGTCTGGCTCCACGCTCAGTGTGGAACATGCTTAAGATTCTCTCTCCCTCTCCCCACTCTGCACTCTCTTAAAAAAAAAAAAAATTAACAACAATAAAAATATTAATATTGTATCTCTGAAAGGCTAAAGGAATGTGAGGAAAATAATATAATTAGAGCCCACAGTCATCCTAGCACTGATTAACAGTGGTGGCCTAGTAGTGACTGTGGCCATCCAGGAACACATTAGTAGAAATGAATTTGAACCATTTGCTTTACTATCTTGAGGGAGATCAGCTTAACCAGGGGAGTCAAAGCTTCAAATGAAGGAGGATGAAGCCTGTGGAGGGTTGCCGGGGCAGGAGGCCACCAGATGCCAGGATAGGCTGGTGGGGGTAGAACATGGTTCCTTTCCTCTGTTTCACAGAACTCCACTATCACCATTAAAAGGTGAAAAACCTGTGCTGAAAATTAAACAGATTTCTTCAGTCTAGGCTGGGAACTTACCACCCACCACCTAGAATACTGAATCTATACCATAAATGCCATCTGAGTTTCAAATAACTGAGTTCAACTTTGGAACACAACTCTGGGGCGAGGACTGAATGTACCCAGTGCCTGCAAAACAGAAACTGTATCTGGGCTCTCAACCATTCAGTCTTAGAAAACCACATGCTTCACAACCATCCCTTGCAGGTGACACATATTATTTGTTCCACTTGACAATTTCAGCCCAGTTGCATGCCAGGTATCTCTATGCAGTGTAAGAACAAAATGAAACTCAGAGTACTAAAAGAACCAAAAACTTCTAACTTATCTTTTCCTACAGTAGCACTGTGAAGCAGCAATGGCTCGGATAAGAGAAAAAGCCTAAGATGACTCTATTTCTAAAACAGACAACATGCATCCTATTAAATACCACCCGAAAGAGCTACGGCCTGCACTCCTTGGCTGAGACCCCTCTCTTGCTTGCCAAGAAAAACTAGGATGACAATGTTAAGCTAAAGACACTGCTAACCACAAAATTAATTCACCACCTAGCTTGTAAAGTGACGGGTCTCCCAATAAATCCTTCCGCTTAAGGGAGAGGACAGCCCAAGTTTACATGTGTTTCTTGGTCACACACACGCAGCATCTGAGTTTTTATATTTGTAAGTCAGGCTCAATTCTTTAAGTTCCTAAGAATGAAAGGAATTAGAATCTTTAACTAGAAAAGAATGCTTGACCGTTATGGAAAGGAATTTAAGTATCTTTCATATGAAGTAAGCAAACAATGGTGATTAAACATTTGTCCTAAGGAGGAGGTGCTTTGTGAATTCCGTCAAGAAGCCCTACAATATCAAGAGTGGAAAATACCCCCTCAAAGGCTGCACTCTCCCAACACTTCCTTTCCCACATGTTTACGGCCTTTCACAAAACTGAAAAACTACATCTCTGTTCATTCAGGATGAAGACCTCAGCAGTTCTCAGAATATGGGACACGCATCTGACTCCATAATGGGGCAAAGAAGGCTCTTGCACCAAACTGCCCTGTGCCCAGATTCCCAGTCTGTCTTGGTCCCGTGGAGCCAGAATGATCATACTGTGAAGCTGTGATCAACTTCTGCTAATCCTAAGGGGTTTTCACTATGCCTGTTACAATCTGTGTAGTTCCAGTACCCAGCATGTTGCTCCTGTCAAAATTAGCATTTTCATATGCATATGGTCTAATAGTGCCGATTATTCTGGCAAGACAAAATGCAAAGGCACCTTTGCATTGTTAATTGGTCTTTGAAACTTTTGAGATAAACACCTACAACCACTGTTTACTAACGGTCAGAGTATAAGATTGAGGAAATAAAAAGGGATTTTTTACGTTAAAACTAAGAAATCAAATCTACCAAAGGCTTATCCAAGAGATTCAGTGTATTTTTAAGTTCCCCAAAAATGCATCTAAAAAAACCTGAAATTCTGGACCAATCTTCATAGTGTAAATAAATACATGCACAATCTAAAGATGTTGAGAAAAGACACAAACATTGGTACAAACTACTGATAGCAGTGATAAACCGAAGAGGCAAACTGTGAGTAATCTGGCAAAAGACCATGGTGGAAGGTTAAGAGGGAGCTGGTGCATTCGGTCAAGGACTAAAAAGAGAAAGTCCATCAGGTTCACACTGTTTAAAAAAAAAAAATTCACAAGACACTATAAATCAACATAACCAACTCTAAAAATGAATTTCACAAGACACATGGAAGGAGGTGGAAGGCAGTTGGGGGAAGAGGGATGGAACAGTTAAGTTCCTGATCTTGGGCAAGTCTCTCATATTCCTATGACAATAGTCCCTTCAACTGTTAAGAGGAATAAACCAACAAGGTACTTTCCGCTCCGGCTGTGATTCAGAATCACCAGGGAGCACAAGCCCAGGCAGATGTTATTTATAAAGGTCTACAGCTGATCCTCATGGATAGTCAAGAATGAAGACCTCTGGGGGCGCCTGGGTGGCTCAGTCAGTTAAGCATTGGCCTTTGGCTCAGGTCATGATCCTGGGGTCCTGGGATGGAGCCACGTGAATCCGGCTCTCTGCTCAGCGGAAACCTGCTTCTCCCTCTCCCTCTCCCTGCTGCTTCCCCTGCTTCTGCTCTCTCGCTCTCTGACAAATAAATAAAATCTTAAAAAAAAAAAAAAAAGAATGAGGAACTCTGGAATTGAGAAATAATCTCCCAAACACCCTAAAATGATACATTCTTAAAAAGGTAGTAAGATACTGGTGCTATATATGATCCATTTTCATAATTAATGTAGGCAATTTCATGACCAGAGGGGGAGGATATGTATTGTGAAATTACTGCCTTCAGTCATACAAAATATAAGCCCCCCTATATCCATCTGTATTCCACTTTCTCTCACTCTGACCTTTGCATTAATTTGACTTAATTTCTCTTTACTGTGGCAAAGAGGAGGAACCATTTTTGTTATTAATGTGAAATTTAAATGACAGGCCCAATTTAACATCCCATGTAGCTACTGAGGCTCTTTCCCACACAGAACGTTAGTTTATCACAACACTGCCATTCACATTATAACCAGATGAGGGTCTCAAGCACCGCAGTGCAATCTCTTTCCAAACCCTAAAAAGGTATCGATCTCTTCCAGGAACTAAACATTTTTCCTTAAAATATACAGACAGATTGAATACAATGGAGGTCTGAATAAGAGAAGCTTGTCTAAACAGACATTTCTAATTCAGATAGAAGGCAAAAACAAAACAAAACCCTGCCTCATCTTTAATGTTATCCTCCTAACCTAAAATTAGACATTTTCCCCCTCTTCAGTAATTCAACTTTGATTTGGAGTCTAAAATGCTGAGGTGGGAGTGGAAATCCATACATTAATAACCTAATTTCAGAAATAAAATGTATTAAACTTACTCTCTTTGATTCTCCCCAGTTCCATTCATTAACAGACATTAAGAGTGATGACAGAGGGAACACAAATTTATTCATAGTCTACTCGACAGCCCAGCAAGGCACCATCAGCACCCCTACACTACAGAAGAGAAGGCGGGCTCTGGGAGGTGGGGTAACTGGCAGTCACAGCTATTAAGAAGTGGAGCCAAGAGTGAAACCCAGCTCAGTCTAGCTCTAAACGCCTGCACCTTTTATTGCCTCAGTTTCTCTAAATATAAGACTCTCTTAGAGCAAGAACCTGCAAAAAAGTAGGGATGGCTCATTGAGCCTAAAGGGATGAAGAAATTTGAAATTTATTTTTCTTTTCTTTACTACCTTACCATAATCCAACCACTTCAATGAACACACAAAAAAAGAAATGTTCCCAAATGGCCAACTGGTCTCTCCTAATTCTCAAGATACTAACTGGGGGAGCCTGGGTGGCTCAGTCAGTTGAGCGTCCAATTCTTGATTTCAGCTCGGTCATGACCTTGGGGTCGTGAGATCGAGCCCCACATCAGGATCCATGCTCAGCATGGAGTCTGCTTGAGGTTCTCTCTCTCCCTCCCACTCTGGCACTCTCTCTCTCTCCCTCTCTCTAAATAAATAAATCTTAAAAAAAAAAAAGAAAATGCTTAACTGGAGTATTTTAATGAAACTATTAAGAGTGAATATAGGAGCACAAAACATAACTAAAGACTACTAGAGTCAGACGCTCTGAGAGAAGCAAGAGAACATGAACCAAAGAATGAAAGGCAAGAAGGTGTGTGCCCTGAAAACCCAGTTTACACCCGTCATCAGGTGTACACAGGGGTGGTTCCAGGACTGACCGACTCAGTACCATCAGGACTGGCCTGATGCCTTTGGTGTGGCTAAATCATACCAAACTAAAACTGTTCCCTGGCCATCTGTCCTACTGAGAAGGCTGTGCACCAGTCATCACTGTTCATTAGGGGGAAAGAACCTGGATGAGAAGGTTCTGCCCTTGGGAAAATGTTTCAAACGCTCGGTTTTACATCTGAGCAATTTTTTGGCAAGAGCTGGACTTGGGTACCAGAAAGACAGATGGGGAATCGCCCCTGTATTTCATGTTACTTTAACACAGGCAACAAAGAGGTAAATAATCATCAGAGAAACCCACTGACCTCAAGATCTTTCCAATTAACTTCAATAATCCTTCATTCAGCAAATAACCCAAAAGACACTTGAGACCAAGCTGTGAGCAAGGGAATCTTGGTCTGCCTTCCATAGGAACTTCTGTCTCACATTCTGCCTTCTATGGAAGGCGCCTTTCAGACAGTAAGCTCAAGTTCAGGTCCATTTCCCCGTAGCAGACAGTAGTGATGAATGTCTGATGTGTGACGACAAGGACAATGTCTGCCTGCAGGGATGAGGTTTCATGGAGGATCCCAAAGGACAAGTGGGATTCAGCAGATGGGGGGGCGGGGCGGGTATTAGTAAATTCATCACAAGATTTGAAGGCTGGAAGTTTCAGGAAGTGGCAACAGAGATGAAAACATAGGAAGGAGAGTAGTGAGAGATGAGGCAGGCTGAAATCAGAGACACCTTGATCCACAACCACATGAAGAAGCCTGAAGTTTAACCACAGACAAGAGGCGAAAAGCCACCAGAGGATTTAAACAGGGGAATGACATGTTCCTGATGAACCCTTTATGATCTAGAACGAATTTAAATCTTTCCCTAACCCTTTCACAGTTGGCTTTTAATTTATAGAACCAAAATATTGATGAGGATGTGATTTAAGGTCTAAGTAACATTTGTTTTTGTTTTTTTAAGATATTTATTTATTTGAGACAGAGAGAGAGAGCAAGAGAGCACAAGCAGAGGAAGGGGTAGGGGTGGGGAGAAGCAGGTTCCCTGCTGAGCAGGGAGCCTGATGAGAGGCTCAATCCTAGGACCCTGAGACCATGACCTGAGCCAAAGGCAGATGCTTAGTCAACTGAGCCACCCAGGTGTCCAAGGTCTAAGTGACTTCTAACTCCATTATCAACTGACTCCATTACTCATAAATTGGACTTCACCAAAATTAAAAACTTTTGTGCTTAAAAGGACACCATCAAGAAAGTGAAAAGGCAACTCACAGAATTGGAGAAAAATTTTGCAAATCATACACCTAATAAGATACTATATAATCTAGAATGTATAAATAACTCATAACAATAAACGGATAATCCAATTTAAAAATAAGAAAAGCATCTGAATAGAGATTTCTCCAGAGAAAATATACAACTGTCTGCTAATTACTTCAGAAGATGCTGGACATCATTTGCCATCAGGGAAATGCAAATCAAAACCACAATGAGATGATTCACACCCACCTAGGAGGGCTGGAGTCAAAAAGAGAATAACACTGTTGACAAGGATGTGGAGAAATTGAAACCTTTATACAATGCCAGTGGAATTGTAAAATGATGCAGCTGCTTTGGAAAACAGTCTGACAGTTCCTCCAACAGTTAAACACAGAGTAACCAATATGACCCAGCAAGTCCCAAGAGAAATGAAAACAAGTCCACATAGAAACTTTTACAGGAATGTTCATAGCAGCATTATGTATAACAGCCAAAAGGGGAGAACACCCAAATGTCCATCAACTGATGAATGGATAAACAAAACCCGGTATATCCATACAATGGAGTATTATTCGACCATTAAAAAAGAATATAGTACTGATACACTCTACAACATAAATAAACCTTGAAAACCCTTATACTTAATAAGAGACACAAAAGACCACATATTGAATGATCCCATTTATATAAAAAGTCCAAAATAGGCAAATCCACAGAGACAGAAAATAGGTTAGTGGCTGCCTAGGGCAGGGGAGGGAGGAGAGTAGGGGGGTTGGAGGACCGCTAATGGGTATAGGGTTTCTTTTTGGACTGATGAACATGCTCTAAAACTGTGGTGATGACTGCACAATTCTGTGAATATAATAAAAACCACTGAATTGTACACTTTACATGGGTGAATTGTATGGTATGTGAATTATATCTTAAAAAGCAGTTATAAAACAAAAAAAAAAAGATTCCATTATGCATTACTGAAATACAAATAAGCTCTCAAACAGGAGTATAGGACCTTGTTCACTCATTCTAAAGAATCCAAACTAGGGCAAAGAAAACCCAAAGAGATTCTATTACTTGATTCTAGGTACTAGGTCATACTGAAATATTCATGAAGATTTCCATGTTTTAATACAGGAAAGACATGTTAAGTTGAAAAACACAGAGAAGTGTCAAAAAAGAGTTTTTATAACTCAGAAACAGGGTAACACAGGGAAGTCACCAAATGGAAAACAAACATGGATTTGTACCCTGCATATGCAAGAGGCACCCAAATTTATTACTGTTCCACCTCTGAAAAAGTCAAAGGTGAAACAGTCCAGTTAATAGTATCTGTTTCTAGGGGCGTCTGGGTGGCTCAGTCAGTTGAGCATCTGCCTTCAGCTCAGGTCATGATCCTGGGCTCCGGGGATCAAGCCCCAAGTCCAGCTTCCTGCTTGGTGGGGAACCTGCTTCTCCCTCGGCCTGCTGCTCCCCTTCTTGGGCTCTCTCTCCCTCTGACAAATAAGTAAATACAATCCTAAAAAAAAAATCTGTTTCTAAAACACCAGTTTGTGACAAATCAAAGAATTAAGAAATAATTTGCCATTCCCAGTTACATAACTGAGAACTGATAATTCACCCTTTTGAACATTCCATTTCACAGACATTGGAGTGATTCTCATCCTCATGGCTGGAGTGGATCCCAAAAGTGACAGGTGCATTAAACATAAAATGTAAATCAAAAAATCCAACAGTGTTTAAAAAGTACTATGTGCCACCATGAATCTAATCCTGAACTACATAAATAGACATAAATGCTGATTAGCAATCTGTAGGCAAAGTAACAAATGAACATGAAAAATTCAATGCTGTGTGCAGTGTGATAGCTCACTGCTATGTGTCCATTAAAATTCATCAGGCTTCAATGTACCTTCCACGAATAATCAAAAACAAATATGGATAAGGCACATTCTGCATTTGTCAAAAAGGTGTGTATCCTACCTTTATACCAATCTTTGTTCAATCCTCAGTACACATGACTATCCCTACCACAAAACACGGCATGTCATGGACGCCTAACATTTAACAGAATCCCCCGTTTGTTTGTTTTTTTCAATTCCCCCCCAAGTAGTTATGCAACCTCTCAGACCCAAAGGTTACTACTAGACTTCACATCCTAACACTGTGTCTCTGAAACGTACCTCCACTCAAAAAAATAAAAAAAAAATAAAAATTACCTTCAAGTTAGTTTTATATACAAAATCAAATCCAAAACAGATTTTTCCCATTTCTTCAGTTTCACCGGGAATGCAGAAAGTGAAGTTATATAAACAGATATCTATTTGCCTTCACAAATGAACAGACGGTACAAAGCAACTGCTTATACTTAATCATGTTTTTGTCTATTCTACCAGGCCCTGGTGTCAGGAGAGAGTTCTGCCAGATAAGGACAATGAAATGCATTATTATATAGAGTGACTAAGAGCCCTACAAGTACTGTTTTAGAATGTAATCCCAGGCAGGACGGCTGCGGTAAAAGGGCCTAATATTTTGTGATAATTATTACCAAAAGTAAAGGCATTGGCCACCCAGTACCAATTTAAAAACACGCACTACATTCATTTCTATTTAAATGTCTTACAGGAAAGAAGGGCCTTTGTATCTTCCTATCCTGGGGGAGATGAACAACTTGCAATTTGCTTCTCACACTGAATCCCACGTTTGCAACATGTAGAGCAAGTACTTCAGACACCACAAAACAAGGGCAGCCAACATTAAGGCCAAATATAGGATGTGATTCTAAACCACGATGCAGTAAAGCCTACGTTTCCTTTTCCAGCGATCAAAACCCTTTGAACACTCCCAAAAAAGGACGGCAGGGCCAGCGCCTCCCTCCAAGAGGAAGCCCCTTTCTTCTCGGCTCTCCCTTGCAGCCTGCCACTTCCCCCAACACATTCAAATCATTTGAGAGACCGAGGGCTGGTGTGTGCGCGCCTGTGTGGACAGGCGGGAGAGCTGGGTTGCTGCATTTCACCCTCTACATCCGACCTCACCCCCAGTCATTTAGGCGCAGCGGAGCCCCACCTGCACCTCGCTCCTTTTGACTGCGTCCCTCGCCAGCTGCTCCGCTATTAGGGGAGGACATCTCTGAATCACCGGGTTCACTCCGATGCTCCAGGCCCCGGACCCTGCAGCGTTCCGGCTCCGTTCTTCCTCTCCCAACCCCCTTTCCAGTCCCGGCCCCCCCAGCCCGCCGCTCCCACCGCCCGGCTCATCCCTCTTCCCAAGCCGCCCCCGCCCACATTACTCCAGTTCTAGCCGCGCCCCGCCCTTCCCGACCCCCGAGCTAGATCTTCAGGGCCCGGAGGGGCCTCGCACCCACAGCCAGCCACCCTCAGGCTGGACCGCCGCCCTCGCCCCTCCCACGCAGGGCCCCAGCTCGCCCTGGCCCCACGTGAGCCCGGCCCCTGCCCACCCCACCCCCCGACCCACTGGCTCCCTGGGGCGGCTCAAACCCCGCCCCCAGGCCCAGCGCCCCGGGGCTCGGCGCCCTAGCCCCGAATAGCCCCTCCCCACTCCAGACCCCACCCAGCCAGGCGGGTCCCCAACCCCTAAAACCCTTCCCCCGGCAGCTCCGCCCCACCCGACCCGCGGTTCCTCACCCCGCCGAGAGGCGTCTGAACCCCCGAAAGCCTCCCCTGGGCAGCCTCCTCCCCCCAGGGACCCCGGTTCACCCTCCCCAGGCCAAGCGGTTCCGTCCCGAACCTCCCGCGAGCAGCCCCTGCTCCAATCCGCTGCACACCAGCCGGGGGAGGGGGGCCCCGGACCAAGGGTCCGCCCCGCGCGCTCCCACCACAGCCCACTCCCCTCCACCGAGCCCTGCTCCACATCCCGCAGGCTCCTGTCAGCCGGCGCGCCGGCACATGCTGAGAGGACCGGTCGGCCCGCCGGCTCGCTCACGAGCGGTCCCGCCAGGCGCGCGCTGCTCACCAGGGCCGAGGTGCCTGAGGCGCCGCCGCCGCCGCCGAAGTCCCCGCTGCAAAGCCGGGCGAAACCTCTAACCGCTGCCGCCTCCCGCCTGGCACTGAGCGCCGCGCGGAGGAGGGGCGCGGGCAGCCGCCACAGCCTCTGCCGCCGCACGCAGGCCCCGCCCCCGCGCCGCACCGCGCCCAACCAAAGGGTCCGCGGGCTGCGGCCCGCCACGCCCACTTCCGGAAGGGGAAGCCCGCTTCCCACCCCTGGTTCCATGCCCCACTCTCGTTAGCGCCCCCTCTGGTCTCGCCGAGGAATGCCGGTTCGCTGCGGAGGAAGGCGGTACCCAAGCACACGCACCGCCCACTAGTCAACTAGCCGGAGAGCCACGCCCATGGGCGCTCCTGAGCCACGCCCGCTGCTCCTCAGAACCGGGAGCGGCGTTCTTAGAGCTCCGCCCACTGACCCGCTTGACTCTGCAGGGCCACATCGCCCGGCTGCTCAACGATTCTTCCAGAGCCCCTCAAAACCGGAACATCAGCTCCTCTGAGCCCGCCCACTGCCCCATCCAAACCCTTAGCCGGCCTCCTGGCTCCCTAAGCCCGCCTCCCCGCCCTTTGCTTCCGAACTGGCCCAACGGTGCCACGAAACCCCGCCCCGCTGCTAGAAGCCCTACCCGCGGACCCCAACCCGATTCTCGGCGTCACAAGCCCCGCCCACTGCCTATCTAAATCCTTAAATCTCCAAGCCCCGACCGAATTCTCGAACTCCCGCCTTTGCCATCCGAAGTTCCGCCCCTGCTCTCCACCACACCCTCCCACCACCACCTCCGGGGACTGCTAGCGCTCCAGCCCTCCCTCCACTTTCCATTGTCGCATTCCCAGCACTGGGTGGCTGCCCCTGGGTGGAACACGCCACTCCACACGGAGGTCCCGTCTTGACCCCATTTCGCAGGTGAGGAACAGGGTTCTTCCCTTCCTTGTGCTGGCCAAAGTCCCTCACCCGTTTGCTCCATAGCTGGGCCGCGCAGGCCAAAGAGCAGCGGAGTCCCAGCTTTGCCACTGTCAGACTGTGTGTCCTGGGTCAGTTCCCTTCACCTCTTCGGGCCCGACGTTCCTGATCTTTAGCGTGAAGTTCTCCTGTTACTTGCCAGAGCCCCTTTCGAAAATACCAAGTTCTGAAATACCAAGATTTGGGGAAACTGGACCTGAGGAACTGAATGAACAAAGCAGGCCCGCCTAGGGCTGGTTACTTCCCAAAGCAAGGCATCTTTGCTGTTCACGGGGTGGGGTGGGGGGGTGATTTTTGATTTTAAGCCTTAGCCTCAGAAATCTGTGTTATGTAAATTATGGCCCACCTGAACCAAAAGAGCTATAACAGTAACTTACCTATCCTCTCTAGGCCTCAGTTTCTTTATCAGTAAAATAGGGACTGTAGCAGCCACTCCTGGAAGGATTCCCTGAGCTTAGTAATGCACTTGGCAGGGTGACTAACTTGTGATGAGCCCTCAACAAATGGTACCCGATGCTGCTACTGCTGGGCCTCAACAAAGTGGAGGGGTGAGTTTCGTTTTGCCTTCAAGCAGCCACTAACAGGAGCTCCCTTTCCACAGCAACACTTGGCTACTAACGTCGTTTAAATGAGAGATGAAGTTGGTGAAGCACCTGATGCAGTGGCAGGCATTTGGCCACGCACAAAAACCACTGGCTGTTATCATGATTCCTATTTTTAGTGAAGCAAGGGCATTGTTAGCAGCGGAGTTCTGAGTGGTTTGGGGGAAATGAAGGTTGATGCAAGTGCTTTGCGAAGGAACCGGGAACCAAACTGGCTTACTCTTTGGAAACAGATTATTGTTAACATTTAACATCGCTTATATATGTCAGGCACTATCTGAGTGCTTTGAACACAAAATCTCCTGAAATTCCTCCAACAATCCTGTGGCTACAAAAACAATTATTTTTTCTTAAGATTGTATTTATTTATTTGAGAGAGAGCAGGAGCAGGGGGGAGGGGCAGAGGGAGAAGCAGACTCCCCACTGAGCAGCTGGACAGATGACTCGGGGCTTGGATCCCAGAACCCCGAAATCATGACCTGAGCCAAAGGCAGATGCTTAACTGACCGAGCCAGGTGCCCGTACAAAAATGATTCTTAATCCCCATCTATAAAGGTGAAGAAAATAAGAAGTTAATTTAATTGCTCAAGGTCACACAACTTGAGCCAGGCAGAGCTAAAGGTAGAACCCACATCCCTCTAATGGCAGAATCTGCACCCTCTGCCAGTTAGTCATTCCATTAAACTGCCTCTATGGCAGCAAGAAAGAATAGAAAAAACAGGGACTTTGGATCCTGGTGGCCTTCAAGCTCTTCTACTTACCCACCGTGTGACTTTGGGCAAGTCATATTCTCTTCTCTGGGCTTACTCTCTTTATACATCCAATTGCTTACTTCAGAGTGGGGTTTTAAAGATTCAAGGGTCTAAGATTCAATGAATTAAGGCACGGCAAAGCATCCAGCACAGTGTCTGTCACACAGCAGATGTTTAAAATTTGTTGATTCACGGGGTGCCTGGGTGGCTCAGTTGTTAAGCGTCTGCCTTCGGCTCAGGTCATGATCCCAGGGTCCTGGGATCGAGCCCCGCCTCAAGCTCCCTGCTCCGCGGGAGGCCTGCTTCTCCCTCTCCCACTCCCCCTGCTTGTGTTCCCTCTCTTGCTGTGTCTCTTGCTGTCAAATGAATAAATAAAATCTTAAAAAAAAAAGAAAGAAGAAAAAGAAAAACTTGTTGATTCACTTACCCCAGTTTTTTCAATGATGAAATTAGAAGCAAAATTTTCCATGACACCCATTTCCCCTAGATGACACCACCAGAGAGCAACCACGGAATACACTGAGAAAGAAAGTTCCCGAGGCCTTTGCCTTCCAGGTGCCTGTTTCAATTCCTGGGTTGGGAGTCGTGATTCTTGCACAAGAAACAAGGCCACCTCACCACCCCACCCCACACCTGCCCTGAATGTGGTCAGCTTAGAGCTGCTACTCCCAGAAATAGCAGGAAGATTGTGTAACCCTTTGCTGGGAGAAAACCCCGCATCTCCCTGTTCTTGAATCCACAGCAATGCCTTTGTGAGCCTGAAGGTAATGAAGTTACCCTAATTCTGCCCAAGCTGGCTCTTAAATGAAAGGACTCCGTCCAGGTGAGATGCTGGATTTTAGAAACTTTTGCCAGTGGTTTCTGAAGTGACCTAAGACGTGTGCTAGATGAAGAGGAATTGAATGATCAGGAAAAATAAGAGGGATTCCAAACGCTACACGCTACAGGTGCACCAGCTCATGTATGCCGAAGAAAGGATTATGAGGCCTGCATTTGGAGCTCCTCAGCACATCATGTTTCTGGTTTCTCTTTGTATCAGATGGGGACATGAGTCTTGGGTTGCCCGGGCAACCTGGAAGCTGAGTGAATTAGCCCTGTGGAAGCATTAACAAATAATAATATTAAATACATGAGAGACTGGAAACTCCTAGAGTAATCTCAGCAGGCAAGACCCCTAATTGAGTGACAGAAGAGGACAAAGCTCAAAGAATATTAAAATTCACGCTACCTCGATAAATCTCGATTCTCACTGCTTTGAGTACCTCTTTCTGCAAACTAGGAGCTGGAAATGAGTGGCTACAGATGGATTGCCTTTTTTATTTTATTTTTTAAATTTTTTAAAAAGATTTTATTTATATGACAGAGAGAGAGAGAGCGCACAAGCAGGGGGAGCAGCGAAGGGAGAGGGAGAAGCAGGCTCCCCGCTGAGCAAGGAGCCCGGCGTGGGGCTCAATCCCAGGACCCTGGGATCACGACCAGAGCTGAAGGCAGACGCTCAGCGGACTGAGCCACCCAGGCATCCCTGGATTGCCTTTTTTAAATTAAATTTTTTATTTTAAGATAATTGCAGATTCACATGTAAGTGTAAGAAATAATACAAAGAGATCCTGTGTACCCTTTACCCAGTTTCCCCCAGTGGTAACGTCTTATAAAATGATAGTACAATAGAACCCAGATGTTGACATTTGATACAGTCGAGATACAGAACATTACCAAAACCACAAAATCACGGCCCCCTTTCATAGCCACACCCACTTCCTTCCGGCCCGCCTCCTCCTTAACTCCTGGCAACCACTCATCTGTTCTCCATTTCTCTGTCATTTCAAGAATGACAAATGAAATGATATAGTATGCAGCCTTTGGGGATTGGTTTTTTTTTCACTCAGTATAAATTTCTGGAGATGTACCTAGGTTGTTGCATGTATGAGTAGTTTGTTCTTTATTACTGCTGAGTCATGGTCCATGGTATGGCTATATCACAGTCCAACCATTCGTCCCTTGAAAGACACCTGGGTTGTTTCCAGTTTGGAGCAGATTATTACCAAAAAAGCTGCTATAAACATGATAAACATTCATGTTCAGGCTTTTGTGTAAACATAAGTTTTTATTTCTCTGTGAAAAAAAGCTGCTGCATAGTACAATGGCTGGGTCATATGGTAATTGTATGTTTAGTATTGTAAGAAACTGCCAAACTATTCTCCAGAGTGTCTATACCCTTTTATACCCCTATGAAACAGAAATCCATATGTGATCCAGTTTCTCTCATCTTCACCAGCATTTGGGGTTGTCATTATTACTTATTTTAGCCATTCTGATAGGTATGTAGTGGTATCTCATTGTGGTTTTAATTTGCATTTCTCCGATGGCTAACGATGTTGCAATCTTTTCTTAAAAAAAAAAAGATTTTATTTATTTATTTTGAGAGAGAAAGAGAAAGAGCAAGTGCAGGGAAGGGGGACCAGGAGAAGAGGGAGAGAAGCATACTCCCTGCCGAACATGGAGCCAGATGTGGGGTTTAATCTCACGACCCTGAGATCATGAAGTGAGCCAAAATCAAGAGTTGGATGCTTAACTTACTGAGCCACCCAGGCACCCCTGAAATCTTTTCGTATGCTTATTTACTATCTGTTTGTCTCTTCATGTCTTTTGCCCATTTTTTTATTGAACCTTCTGTATTTTGACTGTTGAGTTTTAGAGTTCTTTATATGTTCTACATACTAGTCCTCTTTTGAATATGTGGTTTCCAAAATTTTCTCCCAGTATGTAGTATTTTTTTCATCCCCTTAATGTAGTCTTTCATGAAGAAAATATTTTTAATTTTGATATTCAATTTGCCAGTTTTCCTTTTTTGGATCACACTTTTGATATTAAATCTAAGAAGTCCATGGGCAAATTATTTTTTTAAGTTTTTTTTTTCTGTTCTAGCCTATTACTCTGGTGGGTTACACTGATTTTTGAATATTGACCTGGCCTTGTATTCCTGGCATAAATTCCACTTGGTCATGGTGTATAATTCTTCTTACATGTAGCTGAATTCTATTTGCTAATGTGTTTTGGCATGTTTGTTTTTAAACTAATGAGAGATATTGGTCTATGGTTTCCCTTTTTTGTACTCTTTGCCTGGTTTTGATAAGGCAGAGTAACACTGCCTTAATAAAATGAGGTGGGACGTGTTTTCTTCTCTTCTATTTTCTGGAAGAGATTTTGTAGATTGCTGTTAATTCTTTAAATGTTTGGTAGGTTTTTCCAGTGAAACCATATGGCTCTAGGCTTTTTTTGGGGGGGGGGGTAGCTGTTAAATTACAAATTCAACATCCTTAATAGTTATATTGCTATCAAATTTTCTATTGCATATTGGCCCATTGCACTTAAGCTGTCAAATTTATGTGCGTAGAGTTGTTTGTAGACTGTTCTTATTATCTTTTGATGTTTGCAGGGTCTGTAGTAATAGTTCCTGTTTCATTCCTGATATTTGTAAGTGGCGTCTTCTTTTTTTCTTGTCTTCTTGGTTAGTCTTAGAGCTTTGTCAATTTTGCTGATCCTTCCAAAGAACTACTCATCTCATTGATTTTCTCTATTGTTTTTCTATTTTCCATCTCACTGATTTGTGCTCTTTATTATTTCCTTCCTTCTGCTTGCTTTGGGTTTATTTTGCTCTTTTTGTTCTAGGTTTTTGAAGTAGGAACTTAGATTATTGATATGAGACTTTATGTATTTAGTACTTCATTTGTAATATATGCATTTAGTACTATAGAATTCCTTCTCAGTAGTGCTTTCGCTGTGTGTCACACGTTTTGATATTTGTATTGTCGTTTTCAGTCAGTTCAATGTATTTTTAAATTTCCCTGAAGACTTCCTCTGTGACTCATGAATTATTTATAAATTTGTTATTTAGTTTTGAGGTGTTTGGGGATTATCCTGTTATCTTTCTGGTATTGATTTCTAATTTGATTTCATCATGATCAGAGAACACACAGTACGGTTTATTTAATTCTTTTAAATTTGATGAAGTTTCTTTTTTTTATAATTTTCATCTTAATTAAGTAGATGTCACACCCAACGTGGGACTTGAATTCATGACCCTGACATCGAGAGTCACATGCTTTTACCAGCTGAGCCAGTCAGGTGCCCCAAAGTTTTGTTTTTGTTTTTGCATTTTTATAAAACTTGAAAAAAAATAGTATTTCAAACTGTACAGTCACCAGATGTACATAGTTATCAAAAATGCACACACTTCACTTGGAATCTCCTGAAGTTGCTTTTTTATGGTCCAGAATATAGTCTATGTTGGTATGTGTTCTGTTGTGGTTCAACAGAGTATTCTACAAATGCCCATCAGATCCTGTAAGTGGATAGTGTCCTTGCTGATTTTTTTTTTTTGTCAAGTTGTTTTTTTGATTGTTGAGAGAGGAGTGTTGAAATCTTAAACTATAAGGATGGATTTGTCTGTTTCTCCTTTCTCCTTTCTTCTATCAGTTTTTGCTTCACATATTCTGCAGTTCTGTTGTTTGGTAGATCACATTTAGGATTGTTAGGTCTTCTTGGTGGCTTGCCCTTTTATCATTACAGAGTGTCCCTCTCTGCCTGGTAGTTTTCTTTGCTCTGAAATGTACTTTATCTAATATTAACATGGCCACTCCTGAATTCTTTTGATTAATGTTTCCATAGTATATGTTTTTTCCATCCTTTTACTTTCAACCTGCCTATATTGATATATTTGAAGTGAGTCTCTTATAGAGTGCATGTTGTTGGTTCATGTTTTTTTAATCCAATCTCCGTCTTTTAATTAGTGTATTTAGACCATTTACATTTAAGGCAATTATTGGTACATTAAAGCTTAATCTGACATTTTGTTTTGTGCTTTGTGCTTATTCTACTTTTCATTTGTCTTATTTTCTTCTTTCTGCTTTCTTGTGGGTTACTTGAACTTTTTTTTTTTAGAATTCCATTTTGGTTTATCCCTAGTATTTTTGAGTGTATCTCTGTTATAGCATTTTTAGTGGTTGCTCTGAGTATTATGTGATAGATAGGATGAGCTTATATTTATATTATATAATTAATAATAATATATAATATAATATATATAATAAATATGTATTATATAATACTTATATTAGATATAGTCTATGTAGACATAGATATGTTCACAGTCTGCTGGTGTCATTCTACCAGTTCAAGCAAAGTACAGCAAACTTATTTCCCTTTATGTCCCCTTTGTTTGTAATAGAATCATCTTAAAGATTTTCTCTACATACAATTAGGACTATATCAGATGGTGCCAAAAGTCCTGCCTCTTTATTATGGCTTCTCTGATGTCACCCTAGAGGAGAGAGACAAGCACATCATTTCACCAGATGGGGGTGGAAATCCAGACTCCTCCTGTGGTCTCCATTGACACCAATGGGGTGACAGCCTCATGACCACCCAGTGGGGAACATCCCCACTCCCTACTCAGCCTCCTCTAACACCACCTCATTATGTGGGAGCATCCATGAGAAAATGGTTTGCACACTTGGCTCAGGGCCCAGCCCATGCTAGGGGCTGAGTCCATGCACGATTGCTATGATGGACTGAGCTGATGGTAGAAGCCCTGGGGTAATGACTGGCCCTGCTACCAGTCTTCCTCGCCCTGTGATCTTGGGTGAATCACATCACCTCTTGGGGCCTCAGTTTCCTTATCTCTTCACTGGGAGAAAAAAATGATGCTAACCTGAGATTATGTTTGTGAGAGCACCTGCCACAGATCGTTAATACAAGTAAATACTATAATGGAACTGGTACTTATTAAGCACTTACTTACTGCTCACTAGGCCCAGTGTTACCAACTGGCCAGGCACTAGCTCAAGGAATAGTCATCCTAAACTGATGAAAACTAATATGGTTTTTTTTAAATCTCCATTTTACAGGGGAAACTGAGGTTTGTTGTTGCACAATAAGAGCTAACTGATACAAACTCAAAAGACCTCAGTAGGGCTATTCTACTTAAGCTCAGTAATTCCATTCTCAGAAATTTATCTTAAGGCCATAATCATGGTTGCATGCAAAGATACAGTTAATTGTCATTATTTACTATTGTTGTACTCTATAATAAAGTCACCACAAACACTTCATTAGTGAATACTGAGTCCTTGCCCCTAGAGGAAATACAGGCTAGGTTCCTGCAGGCCGCTGGTCACAGCATTTTCATCAACCAATCAATATTTAACCTTGTTTTATGTGTATTTCTGTTTGAAGGCACCTTGTTTAATATATACATTGTTCATTAATGTATATTTATATAGTTGATTCATTAACATTGAACTTACCCTATAACTCATGTCTGAACAAAGCTTATCTAACACAAGCATTTTCTCCCTAAGGCGCATCGCAGCCTCCTCACCACTTAGGAATCCCAGACTGCACTTGAGCCCTACACTTGGGGCCCATTTTAAATAGCAGATCATACCCTAAATGCACACAAATGCTAAAAATGCACACAAATACCAAGTATACTGTGAAAGGACACTTGCTTACATTACAAGAGCTGAAACGAGAAGGCAGAACGTTGCCTAGTTCGACCTCAGCCGGCAGTGTGTGTGCTGGATGATTAACATTTTCTCCACTCTGTGCACACGCGTGCCCACAAATGACTAGAAAAGCACTCCAAGTGTGGCTTTTGGGGCTGCAAATAAATTTTAATAAGCAGCTGAATTTGCAAATATGGAGTCCACAGATAATGAGGATTGACCATATATGTGTAAGGACATTTATTGCTGTTTGCTCTGGAAACAACCCTGGTTGGAAACAAGAGCAGATAGGTAAATACATTCCAGTGCAGTAATTGAACGGAACACAATAAATGAGGGATATGAACAGAAAGAAGGGCTGAGGTCAGGCACTGGAAAGAATGAACAGCAGCCAAAAATGTCCGTACCTCATCCTAGAGGCAAATAGGACTTCCCAGAATCCAACCTCTGCCTTCCTCCTGCATGAGGTCCGTGGTCCCTGGCCCCCACATGCCCAGGTAACATCTGTAAAGGACTGGTTTGTCACAAACCATGGAATATGGCCTCAACCTTATCCCCTTGTGAAGCCTGACTATTCCTAAGTCCATGGGGAGCCACAGGTTGTTAAGCAGGAAATAGAAAAGAATTTTGTGGAAGACGATTGGTTGCTTAATGATATGTAAGGCTGGCCCAGATGTGCTGTTAAGTGAAAAAGGCAGGTCCGAAAGCAGTTATGTCTCATTTCTACACACACACACACACACAGAGAGAGAGAGAGAGAGTAATAGAAATTATCTCTGAATGACAGGATTCAAGTTATGAGTGAGTTTCCTTTTTCTATTTCCTGTTCTCTATTTTCTCATGTTTCTGCGAAGGGCATTCGATGGCTTGAAATTTTAAAATGTCACCTTTTTGAAGAGGGTGAAGGAATTCTGTATATTCAAGGTGTTCTGTCAACCCCCAAGCTCCTTGAAGATTTTTCAAAATTCAAATACAAATCTGGGTACAGAAAAACACTCGTTCACCCACGTAAATCCTGTTGCCGAGGCAATAAACCTTACAACTGCCTGTATCATCTACAGCAGCGTGAGCTACAGCTTCCAAATTCTAACTTGTCCTGTGTTCCTCCCCTCACCAATCAGATGCCTCTGCCTCACATGATAAGGGGGTTACTGTTAATTGACAGCAATGATAAAGGCTTAGACCAATGGTTCTCAACTGGGGGCAATTACACTCCCCACCTCTGCCCCCAAGGTACATCAGCCAATGTCTGGAGACATTTTTGGTGGTCACAACTATGAGAGTGCTACTGGCATCTAGGGAGTAGAGGCCAGGGATGCTGCTAAATATCATGCAATGTACAGGACAGCCTCCATCCCACCCCACAACGAAGAAGTATTAGGCCCCAGATGCCAACAATAGCGAGGTTGAGAAACCCTGTCTCAGACATGGGGAGATTTACTGTCGTACTGCGCTCAGGGTTTTACAGGAAAAATCTCATGTGATCCTCACAGCAATGCTGGGAGATAGGGACTGTAATCGTGCCTGTTTTACAGAAGAGGAAACTGAGGCTTTAGGAGGGGAAGGAACTTGAGACTATACAGCTCTATCTTGCATGTTTCTGACTTCAGGGCCTGCCTTCTCCCCTCCGCAGCCTCTGCTTCCAAATTGCTGAGTTATTGCTTTTTTTTTTTTTTGTACTTATGGAAACTTCCAGATAGAAACAAAAGCAAAGAAACCAGTTGAGCGAGCCCACGTGTTCCCACTCTCCAGCCTCAGAGCTACACTTGGGACTTCCAGGATGCTCTCCTGCAGAATCAAGAATCCCTGAACACGTCAGGGTAAATCACATCAGGCTTGGAGCACTTGGGGTGGGGGTACGGTGGGGGGCACAGGGGCTCCTCTCTCAGGTGGTTTGGAATATGTTCCCTTTTCCTTTACAGGTTTTGATCATAGCTCCCGTCAGCTAATGGCTTTCCCAGCAGGAGAGCGAGGTAGATCATCTGTTTTCTCCCCCAAGGAAGTGCCACCTCCTTTGCTGCGAGGTGTGAGAAAATGATTTCTCCCAAAGGAAAGCTGAAAAGGGGGAACAGCCCTCTGAAACAGAGGGACTCCTGCCACCAGAACTGTCAGTGGCAGGAAGGCATCATTTGCCCAGTGGGAGCCAAAGCATCTCCCACTCTGTGTCTGCATGCATACACCAGGGCGCCAATATCTTTGATTCAAACAAACGTTCTTTGGTTTCTGCTTTGCACCAGGCTCAACTGCACTCTAGTTTTGGACCACGGACAGCAAGCAGGAGTCAGCTGGCTTCTTTCAAATGAGGCCAGACCTTCATGGTCGGACAGGAGAAACCAGGTTTGTAACCCAGATAGAGGCTTCTCTTAGCTCCATTAATGTTCGAACTGAATTACATGTGCTGGGGAAAACATTCACAGGGATGGCTCTGACCATGAGCTTTGGAATCATACGGCCCTGGGTTCTGAGTCCAGTTGTTTCAAGGATTAACTGTGTGACCCTGGTTAAATGATCAACTTTTGTGAACAACAGTTCCCTCACCTGGAAAGTGAGGATTATTCATTCAACATGTTTTGAGCCCCTACTAAATGCCAATAAGTGATTTCTTTTTTTTTTTTTTTAAGATTTTATTTATTTATTTATTTGACACAGAGAGAGAGACAGCGAGAGAGGGAACACAAGCAGGGGGAGTGGAAGAGGGAGAAGCAGGCTTCCTGCCGAGCAGGGAGCCCGATGTGGGGCTCGATCCCAGGACCCTGGGATCATGACCTGAGCCGAAGGCAGACGCTTAACCAACTGAGCCACCCAGGCGCCCCGAATAAGTGATTTCTGTTAACTTAGTTACTACTGAGAACCACGTCCTTTTTCATTTGTCCTTCCCAATATTCCTGGTGGGGACACTGAGGTAAGATTGCAAAAATGGCTACAAATTATTCTCTTCCATCTAGACACGCCCCGTGCAGTTGCTCTCCACTCTGACTCAGCCCTTTACCATGGGACTGCTTTGGCCAATGGGACATGAGCAAACATGACACATGCAAAGACTTGCAAACTGTTTGTGTGTGGAGCTTACCTTCTCTTGCTGTACTTGGACCCCAGCCACCATGTGAAAAAGCCCAGGAAGAAGAAGCTAGCCTGCTGGACGATGACAGTCCTATGACCCAGACACATCCTGTCACCCCCACCCAGCAGCCACCAATCAGACATTTGAGTGAGGACACCGTAGACCATCCAGCCATGATCAACCTTCCAGCCGAACATAGATGCAAGAGCAAACCCACAACCAAGCTAAATAATATATGTTGCTTTAAGCCGCTAAGACTTTCAGGTGGTTTGTTACATAGCAGTAGGTAACTGATACATAGCCCTTATCCACCCACTTTACAGACAAGGAAATGGAAACTTGGAGAAGCTTGCCAAGGCTCAGTCTCTTTCTCCTACACCATGCAATGAGGCCCCCCTCTGACATCTCTAGCCCCTAAAGCAGGACCAATTATTAATAAGACAGCAGATGAGGTGAGGACTGTATTCACTGCCTCCGTTCAGTGGCTTGCTGGGAGACCCTGGCTATGCCCTTGGCCTCATTAGCTTGGTGGACATATAATCGACGGCTCGGAAGCTCTGTGGAAATATGTCCAGCCTGGAGCATGGCGGGAAGACCCACACACCAAGCTAGAGAACGCAGGCTCTTTGAGAACCCATGACTCATTGGGTGGGGGAGACCCAAATGTTCACCCATCCTCTCTGCATCCTGTTCTGTATATCTGATGGCCAGTAAGGGAAGGGGGTATGTATGACCTTTCTAAAATATGTAGGAATGAGAAAACACCTTCCTTGGACAAGACCGACTTGCACAAAATGGCCAAAAATGCCAGGAGCTCCCTTTCCTAGGGAATAATCCCCGCGTTCCAGGTGAGGGAACACCACACATATATTGTAGACTCTGGGTTTAGCACTTTACATGCGTGTGATCTGATTTTATCCTCTCCCAAACCACATCACGTGGATATAAAGCTGCAGAGTTAAAAAGTTCAGAGCACTGGCCCAAGACCCTGACTACCTGCTTTAAAACCAGTCTTAGCCACTTCTAGTAAGTGACTTAACTTCCCTGTGCCACACCTTGCCCATCTGTAAAATGGGGATATGATAACAGCACCTACTTCATGGGGCTGTCATGAAGATTCGGTGCGTTAATGAACGCAAAGTACTTAAAACAAGGTCTGACACAGGGGCTCTCAGCGCCTACCGCTGCCATCATCGACAGCATTTTACAGATGAAGACACTGAAGCACAAATGGGTTAACTGCATTGATTAATTTCACTTGGCTAAGTCAATGGTGGAGCTGAATTTTGGACCTCGGTCTGACAGACTTTTTTTTTTTTTTTTTTTTAAGATTATTTATTCGAGAGGGTGCGAGCAGGGGGAGTGGTAGAGGGAGAGAAAGACTCTCAGCAGGTGCTGAGCCTGATGCAGGGCTTGATGTGGGGCTCGATCTCACCTGAGATCATGACCTGGGTGGAAACCAAGAGTTGGATGCTTAACCGACTGTACCACCCAGGCTCCCTTGGTCTGGCAGATTTTTTTTATTATTATTATTTGAGTGAGAGAGAGAGAGAGAGAGAATGAGCCAGGAGCGGGGAGGGGCAGAAGAAGAGGGAGAAGCAGACTCCCCCCTGAGCAGGGAGCCCGACATGGGGCTCGATCCTGGGACCCCGAGATCATGATCTGAGCTGAAGGGAGACGTCCAACTGACTGAGCCACCCAGGTGCCCCGATCTGACAGACTCTTAATACAACCCCATTGTTCCTGGGGGTTCCAGGATCACCTGCTCACCATACAGGGTCCTGCCCCTGCAGCCAGAGTTCCTGCCCCAAAGTCAAAGGAAGCCTTGCTCTTTAAGGTCCTATTACCCAAATGGATTGCTGGCTGGTTCCTCAGAAATCCGCACCCACGCCTCAAGAACCCATGTAAAGACCTTTTCTACAGCGTTTATCATACTGTTTTGCAATGATTTGTTTTTCTGATCATCTTCCCTGCTAATAGAAATAGCTGCGATATATTGTGGGTCTCTTGTGTGCTGAACATCTAGATACACACATTGCCTTACTTAATCTGCACAACAGCCCAGCAAGGTGCATTGATTAGTAGACCTTTTCTATAGATCAAGAAACCAAGGCTCAGAGTGGTGAAGGCATTTGATCCATGGCACACACTCGGGATTCAAATATGGGTCTGTTTTGTTTTTGGTTTTTTTTAAGATTTATGTATTTATTAGAGAGAGAGAGTGCAAGTGCATATGGAAGGAAGGGCAGAGGGAGAGGGAGAGAGAGAGTCTCAAGCAGACTCCCTGCTGATCATGGAGCCCAACGCAGGGCTTGAGATCTCAGGACCCTGAGCCGAAATCAAAAGTTGGACACTTAACCGACTGAGCCACCCAGGTGCCCCAGGGTCTGTCTTATTTGTGATGTGCGCTTATCTGTGGCGCTGTGGGACCTTTTACTATTAACAGTTACACACTCCACAGTGGTTAAACCCATGCCAAGCTCTAGGGCCCATACTAATCGTTTCACATGCATATCTCCTTTAATCCTCAAAACATTGCAAATAGTTATTATCTTCTCCTTTTAGAAGAGGAAACGGAGGCTCAGAGAGGTGTGGAAACCTGTCCAGGGTCACACAGCTTGTAGGTGGTTATGGTGGGGACTTGAACCTAGTAGAAACAACATCTAGGGACTATTTACTCCATTCGCTGCCTCTGTGAACAACGTCAGGCACAAAGACCATGACTTACATGCCTTTGAATGTTCTCAACATAGTGTTGTTGAGTGTCTGGGATGCTAAATAAATATTTACCAAACATACTAGCGATTAAATGAATGGAAGCTTCAATGTTTCTCCAAGTACCCATGCAGGTTCCCTGGGTCTGTGCATCATGTGGGAGAGCTTTTGAGCATGTGAGCCAGAGAAATGGAAGCCGACTTCCTCACCATAACCCTCATTCTGGTTGCATGGCCTCTGATGACATATTCTTTGGTGAGCCAGATGATTTTGATGACACTCCTTAAAAAGTTTCTGAGAATCCAGAGAAAGAAAGGGGCCATTAACTGACAACAGGCCGAACTTTCTCTGCTGCCCAGCTTGGGCTATTCGATATATCAGCTGGGCACAGAAACAAGCTGGGAACATCTCTCCCTGGAAATGCCCACAGCCATAAATCAAAAATCAGTCTTCATGGGGGAAGAGCGTGGAGACGGCTGTTGGTCATGTATGGGGCTTTCCAAACATACTCCGCATCCCCAGAGCTGATAGGAACTTGTATAGGGAGGTCACTCTAGATCATCGGACTGGTTCCATGTCAGAGTCAACTGATAATCTGGCAGAATGAAGAGGAAAGAAGAAATGGCATTCTCCATCATGAGTCTTAAAAGTGCTCTGGTCTTTGGCTATGTCTATTAGTTACCTCTGGGTGCAAAACAAATCACCCAAAACATACTGGCTTAAAACAAACTCATTTATCATCTCTTGCAGGTTGAGAATTTGGGAGCCGCCTAGCTGTGTGGTTCCGGGTCAGGGCTTCTTAGAAGGTTGGAGGCAGGGGCACCTGGGTGGCTCAGTCGGTTAAGCATCCAACTCTGGGTTTTGGCTCAGGTCATGATGTCAGGGTTGTGAGATCGAGCCCTGTGTTGGGCTCCGTGCTCAATGGGGCATTTGCTTGAGATTGTCTTCCTCTGCCCCTGCCCCTGCCCACTCTCTCTCTCAAATAAATAAATCTTAAAAAAAGAAGGTTGCAGTCCGGTGAAAGAGGGACTGCAGTCTGTGGAAGCCTTGACTGAGACCCCACTCCCCTTCCAAGGTGCTTCCCCTGCACGGCTAGCAAGCTGGTGTGGCCGCTGGTGGGATGCCTCAGTTTCCCATCAGGTGGGTACCTCCTCTGGCTGTTGGCGTGTCCTCATGACATGGCAGCTGACTTCCCCAGACGGTGAGATTCAAGAGCCCAAGACAGAGACTGTGATGCTGTTTATGACTTAGCTTTGAAAGTCACACACTGTCATTTCTGTCCACACAGGCCAGCCAGCCCTAATTCCACATGGCAGGCAACTTCCTAAAGACGTGAATATGAGGTAGCGTGGGGCCGCCGTTGGAGGGAGGCTACCATTTCTGAGAATCGGGTCTAAGGGAGGGTGACAGGTGCTACAGATGGCGTTAGGCATAAAGGTGTTCATTGCAGCGTTGTTTACAATAGTAAGAAATTGGAAATGACCTATGTATGCGTCCTTTTTTTTTTTTTAAGGATTTTATGTATTTATTTGAGAGAAAGAGATAGAGCGAGCACGAGCAGGGGGAGGGGCAGAGGGAGAGGGAGAAGCAGGCTCTCCGCTGAGCAGGGAGCCCGAGGTGGGGCTCGATCCCAGGACCCCGGGATCATGACCTGAGCCGAAGGCAGACGCTTAGCCCACCGAGCCACCCAGGCGCCCTGCATGCGTCCTCCTATATAAGAAGCCATACAATGGAATAACGATTATCTGCGTGCCTATTGCCCAGAGAAAGAACTGGGAAGACATCGTCAAGACATCATCACGCTTTGGCTCTGGTTATTCCTGTGGGCGGGCATGTGACTGAGTAGTGTAGGTAGCTAACTGAGGCTCAGGGTGCCCAAATGTGGGACCACTGAGGGAAGGAAGCTGGCTCTTCATTTATAAATTCATCCTGCTGGGCTGCTCTGTCCTCAACACTCCCAGAAAATTGAAGCTGAGCATTTTGGTTTCTGAAACACCCCTTTAACCAGGCTGGCTTCAAACCGGAGGTTTGGCAGCTACATACCTCTAGGGTGTGATTCCAAGTAGCAGCTGGTCCAGCGAGGTGTCAGGGATTGCTCCTCATTCGCCTCCCCCATCCTCTCTGTGCCTTACACCGATTAGGACACTGGGAGGCTTCTGGAGCACCCAGGGCAAGCAAGGGCCACAGAGATATTACCTTGTCCTGTTAATTAGAAACAGACGTTTGTCCCCTCCCCTGACCCCCTCCACGCGCTCAGTGAGAAATGACCAGTCATTTTTCTTGACCCTCAACACATTAATTATCCGGGGAGTGCAAAGAAAAGGAGACCATTTCTGGAAGAAATCTATGGCCCCATCTGTCCCTATTTCCCCGAGATTCCCAGGACTCAAACAGCTTTTAAAGGATGCAAATACAGTTTCCTTGCAGCCAGCTTGCTGCAGCCTCCCTGCCGCTGGAACCGAGGCCTTTCCCAGGGCCTGGGGCGGTGCCATCCCCCAGGGGGAAGGGGCTGATGGTGTGAAAGAACTGGAGGCTAGCTCTTTCTCCACCTCGGTCGGCAAGCCAGAGGTGATAGAGAAAAAGAGCAAGGCTTTGTGCTATCATTTTAGCCGTTGGAGCTGCTTGGCCGATGAGCACAGGCTTTGGCAAGTGAGCGGACCCCGTTTTGGTTTCCATCTCTGCCAAAGACATGCTGTTGTGGCCTTCGGCAAGTCACTCTGCCTCTCTGTGCCTCTGATTCTTCACCTTTAGAAAGAGAGACTAGGGGCGCCTGGGTGGCTCAGTCCGTGAAGCGTCTGCCTCAGGCTCAGGTCATGATCCCGTGGTCCTGGGATGGAGTCCCACATCGGGCTCCCTGTTCTTTGGGGAGTCTGCTTCTCCCTCTCCCTCTGCTCCTCACCTCCGCTTGTGCTCTCTCTCTCTCTCAAATAAGTAAATAAGTCTTAAAACAAAAACAAAACCAAAAAAGAAAAAAGAAAAGGAGAGACTAATGGGGCCTACCTCTCATGGTTGCTGTGAGGTTTAACAAGATCACATTTAAACGCTTAGCAAAGTGTACGGCATGCAATAAGAGCATAATAAATGGTTGTCACGATCATACTATTGCAGATTCACAAGACTGGCTGCAAGAGCCGACACCTGCTGGCCTAGACAGAGCCTTTGAGAAATTAGGAGAACCACTAAGACCTCAGATTTCTCATCTCTCAAGTGGGGCTACACAAGACATAACCATGCCGCTGGGACGCTGAGATCAGCTGATGGATCTGGTGTGGACTGTCAAGCAGGTTTCAAACCCTGCCTATTGGACCTAACTGTATTAAGTGCACCTGCTCTTGGCCTTGGCCTTCAGTCATGCCCCCCCACCCTGCCAGAGATGGTGCCCCTGGAGGCTGGTGGGCACGCAGGGCCTACGGCTGGGACCCTTGGACTGGAGGCCGGAGGGCTCAGGAGGTGCGGGCCATGCCCACTCTCCTTCAGACTGTGTACCACGGGCCCGGCAGGAGGAGGAAGGATGTGGTCCCTGGGGTCCCTGTGAGGAGGCCAGCGGTCCTGTGAGGAGTGGAGCCAGGGACAGGGGAGTATCCTGTGGACTGGCAGGGAGAAGGCAGCGCTGCCCTGAGTCCACCCATCTGGCCCAGAGCGACCCCTCCCTGCCCCCTGGGGCTGCAGCAGCCATCCTGACACCCTTTTGCCACCCCCGAGAGGCTTCTGGACCCACAGGGGGAGGAGGGCGTATGGGTGATAGGGCCCCTTCTCACCTGCCCTTTGGGAGCTTCTAATAACACGCCAAGCCCAGAGGCTGCAGACCTTGTGTGTCCCCCTCACTTCCCTTTCCTGGGTATGGGAGGCCGACTGAGCTCCTGAAACCACATGACTCGCTGTGTGTCCCTGGACTGGCCACTGTCACTTCCTTCATTCAACAAACAGATCTGGGGCTGGGGTCAAGAGCCTCCCTTTTCCACTGTATGCTTGGGCAGGGGACAGTCACCTCTCTGAGCCTCTGTTCCCTCATCTGTAAAATGGGGATAACAATAGCACTTTCATAGAGTTTTTAGGATTTAATGAGAAAACAAGGCCCTGGGTAAAGGGGGCTGTTACAATTGCTCTCCACCACCCCCTCCCACCTACCCCCTCTGCTCTGAGGAGACCCCTGCCTGGTCTGCCCAGAAGCCCAGCCCTGCTGGTTGTTTTGGGGCTGAGCACGGAGAATGGATAAGGCCACAGCTGGAACCAGCAAGATACAGGCTCTGTGACCTTGGGCAAGTTACTGGCCCTCTCTGGGCCTCAGTTTCCCCATCTGTGGAAGTCGGGAGTTATACAGTAAAAGCTGAGACAGCAGTGCCCGGTACATTTATGGAGCGCTTACTGTATGCTCCACCCTTCACCTGCTTCTCAATTCTAGGGGGCACACGTGTCATCGATAGCCCATTATCCGGCCAGCGAGGCTCAGAGAGGTGGGGGGATGTGTCCCCAGATACACAGCTAGGAGTAGTGGTGCTCAGCTTGAGTCCCGCTCTCCTGTACGAGTAGCTTCCTCCCCTTGGGGTGCGAGGCTAACTTTGGGGGGCTTCCATTCCCGCTCCAACCCTCCCCACCTCCTTCCAGCCTCTGTGGGGAGGTGCTCTCCTAGAGGAGAAGCTGCCATCCCAGCTCCACTGAACTCAGCACAAAGGCAGTGACAGGGCCGAAGCTCCATCTCCACCTAGTCAGGAGGTCTGATGGAAAAACACCCCAGAGCCAGCCCGGTGGGGAGGGTGTTCTGGGAGCTGCTTTGGTCCTCTGGGCCCACAGCCAAACAGTCACAGAAAGGAGATTCAGTTCCTTCAGCAATCTGAGCACCTATCATGTGCCTGGCATGGAGCAAGGCCCTGGGGTCAGGTAGAAGAAGTGGGAGAACTCACCCCAAATCACAGAAGCCCATGTTTATGGGGGACTTACTAGGTGGACTCTCCTTTAATCCTCACCACCTCAAGTGATCAATGCTGTTATGACCCCCAAGTGACAGATCTGGAAAATGAGGTCCAGAGAAGGAAAGTGATTTGTTTGAGGCCACACAGCTAGTGGGTGTTGGAGCTCAGATTGGGAGCCCTCACAGCCTGACTCCGGGCCTGAATTATCTCTCTACTGTGCTGTTTACTGAACACCTACTATGTACAGCCATTGTAAGTCATCTTCACCCCTCCCCACAGACCGTAACCGTATTTTACAGAGAGGGAAGTGGAGGTTCAGAGAGGTTAGGTAACTGGGCCAAGGTCACACAGCCAGGAAGTGGCAGAGGAAAGATTCAACCAGGTCTGCCTGACTCCCCCAAACCTGTCGTGGCCCCAAAGGGAAAAAGAGATCACCTCCATCATTCATCAATTTATTTATTTAACCATTTATTGAACAAATATTTATTGAGTGCCTATTATGTCAGGCACAGGGTGGACCACAATAAAGCTGACCCAGCCCCCAACCTAAGGGGCTCACAGTCTTGTACACGCCCATGGGGTGCTCAGACTAAATAGCCCTCTCTTGCAGACTTTATGCTATTAGGGATGGCTTTCTGGAAGAGGTGGATCTGGAATTGTCTACTTTCTGGCTGGGCGACCTGGGTAAGCCATTTAACTTCTGAGTCTCTTCATCTGCACAATGGTGAAAACAAAGCCAGCTTGTCTGGTATGGTTCAAGAGGTGTCACTTGTTACAGCTAACATTAGGATCCCAACCAAGCCTCCACTGCCGGGCAGAGAAAGTGGGTGGAGGGAAGAGGTGTGATGTCACTGAGGTCTAGGCTCTGGGAGGCAACAGGCAGAGAGTGCTGAAACCCTTGGAAGGCAGGAACGCAGGCTAATGGGTGAGGAGAGCACACAGGCCCCAGACAGGGTGTGGCCTCCATGAGTCTAGAGTCCAGAACTGTGACCTCAGCTGGACCCCTGAGGTTTCCAGCAGGAATGAGGTCAGGGCTGGGGGCATGTGGCCTAAAGAGAGGAGGTGTTCAAGGACTAAGAGAAGCTGCAAAAGGGGTTGTTGGTGGTGGAAGATTCTGGGCTTAAAGCTCTAGTGTTGGTGTCACCCGGATTCAAATTGGGGTCAGACACTCCTTAGTGACCTTAGGCAGGTGATGTCACTTATCTGAGCCTCTGTTTTTTCCTGTAAGAAATGTGTTCATGCCTGCGTTGCCAGCTTGATGTATGGAATCAGGTATTAGCAATTATTTTATCTGACAAGGGCATGTATAGCACCTACCTGGGCCCAGTGCCATTCTAAGCCCTTTATGCACGCAAGTGTGGGCACAGTGAGCGGCCAGGCAGCTACTGTCCCTCTAGACATCACGTGATCTTGATACAATGACGGTGTTTTACTTTCGAATCAGGAAAAACAACACCAACCAGGAAGGCAAATTCCATTTTGGGAGCAGGATGGGGCCGCCTAAGGGCAGCCCTGGGAGCCTGGCTGTGAGCTAGGCCGGGATGAGAATTCGGGGTGGGGGGGACCGTCCTGCTAGGGCTAGGCACTTGGGATCTTCTCCCGGGACCTCCAGGAAGAACCTCGGGAAGCAGGAACTGTTCCCTATGGGAGATGCGCCGATCCCGGAAGCCTTCCAGACACCATGTGCACGTGTGCGCGTGCATGTGCCTGTGCGCGTGCATGTGCATGCATCTGTGGCGGAGGCGGGGGGGGGGGTGGGGCGGTTTCAAGGAGGTTTCCCAGGTCGGGGTTCAGCTCCAGTCTTTCTGCGTCTTGCGTCCTCTCCACCCCGGCCTCCCGTGGCTGTCCACGGCCCCGCTGCCAGCCGCCGGCCACGGCCGTCTGTTGTGGGAGATGTTTGGCTGTGCCATGGCAACGCCAGAACAGGATGTGCCGCTGGATCGCAGCAGGGACAAGCCCACGCTCTCAGGCCGCCCACGCCGTTCCCTTCCGCAAAGGCTTATTGCAAAGAACCACGCGGGGCCAGGTCGGGGACGGGCGGTGTTTGTATCCGGAGAGACCCAGAGCCAGCGTCCTCGGAGGGTTCGGTGGCCACGGGTGGGGAGGATGTGTGTGCACATCCCAGCGCAGTCCCCCTCCCCCTTGCCTCCCTCTGCCCTTCAGAGCCATGCTAAGGAAGCAGGGTGGGGAGGAGAGCTGCCCATCAGCAGGGTCTGATCTGCGGGTATCTAACTACTGTCTTCCCCACTGTTCCAGCAACGACTCACTGAAGGATTACTTTGTGCCAGGACCTGTACTAAGTACTTTATGTAACAAATAACACTAAAATTCAGGGGGGTGTACTTGGTGCTAACCACCCAGTGCGGATCTTTAGCACAGCATTATGAGGTTATTTTTGTTCTTCACCTTGGGAAACTGAGTCACAGGGAGGTTAAGTCACTTGCTCCAGGGCACAGAGTAGGTAAGTCAGGGAGCTGGGATTGGGGTCCAGGCCTGTCTTGCTCCAAAGCCCTTGATTGGACAGGTGACACTGCCAGGGCCCTGGCACAATACATAATACATAATACATACATACATACATACATACATACATACATACGTACATACATAATTTGCAGGACCCTGTTGCAAAGTGAAAAGGCCTGGTCTTTGTTAAGGAATTATTAGGGATTTCAGGGCGCCTGGGTGGCTCAGTCGGTTAAGCGTCTGCCTTTGGCTCAGGTCATGATCTCAGGGTCCTGGGATCAAGCCCCATGTCCAGCTCCCTGCTCAGCAGGAAGCCTGCTTCTTCCTCTCCCCCTCCCCCGCCCCACCCATGTGTGCGTGCTCTCTAGTAAATAAATAAAATCTTAAAAAAAAAAAAAATTATTAGGGATTTCAAGAGTGACAGGCAGAGCCTTAGACCAATCGCGGTGCCCTGGTAAGTGCAGAGTCCCGTGCAGCTGCCCGTGAAGCCTACCCTGAATGCTACATCACCACCTCCCAGACGCTCAGAGGGTGGGCCTGAGCAGCCTGGAGAAGTTCACAGAGCAGGATACTGAGCCACTGCAATCTGGGAGCACTCTGTCTGTTCCCAGGGCTGTGCTAGCTCATCAGAAGGGAGCAAAGACCTTCTCCCACAAAATGCTGTGCTGAGTCCCCCAGAGCCACGAGCCTGGGAGTTTACAGTGCAAATTTTAGCTCAATACGAAAGCATCCTTTTATTAAATCTTTACATTTCTCTTTTTCATTATAAAAGTAACAGAACCCTGTTGCAGAGATGCTGGAAAATAGGGAAAAGGAGGAAAAAACATAAACCTTGACTCCTACCTGTCTGACTCCATTTCTGTTAGCAGGTGGTGTATTTTCTTCCTGTGGTTTACAGAAGGGCTTTCTGTCAGGACCCCGAGGGATGAAACAGATGGCCTCCTCTTTGTCCCCAGCGCCTGGCACATGGCAGGGGAGCCGCAAATTGGGGCAGGGGGAGGAGGGAGAAACCCAGAATGGATGGATGTTATAAAGGGACCTGGCTTGGGTGACCTTTCAGATGCTTCTGGACTCCGAAAACCTCAGGATTCTTAGATTCATAGCTAATGCCTGGTGCTGACTTAAGGTTCGGTCCAATGCGCCAAGCCCTTGTTGGGGTCCAGAAGGTGACAGGCACCGCCCCTGCCCCAGAGGAACTTGGTTTAGGCAATCGTGTGTGTGCCCAAACTTTCCAGGCCTTAGTGAATGAAATGAGGACTCGCTTTCAGAGCACATTTCATTCACAATCATCAAATGAATGCTCATTCACAATCATCAAATATTTATTAAGCACCTACTATGTGCTCAGCATTGCACTAAGTACACTATGGACTATTTTCTTTGGGGAGAGGATGGTGGGGTAGAAAGTATATGAACCTGGAGTCAGGCACCCTGGACTTTTGTCCCTTTCTGGCTGCGTGGCTCTGACCCACATTCCCTAACCTCTCTGAGCTTCCACCTTTTTGTTTGTAAAAGGGGGTCAAATCTGTTGTGAGGACCAACTCAGTAATATATGTGAAACTTGCAAGTAGTAGATGCTCAGTGTAGGCTACTTCCTTCCTGCTTCCGTCCCCCCCTTCCCTCCCACCAGTACCAACAAGAACAGCCACCATGATACAGCATGGGTGGTGGGCCAGGGCAAAGGGGGTTGCGTACATTATCAGCTAATTCTCAAAGTCTTGGCTCCACGAGGTAGGTAGCATTGTCCTTAACCCATTTTGATATCCGACTTCCAAACTAGAGAGCTCACCACCTCCAACATACCACCTGCAGGAGACTCTGTTTCTTAGCATCTGGGTCCTATGCATCCTTTCCTATGCTGGGAGGCTGTTCCTGCCAACACCAACATTTTATTTGCTGGAACAGTTTACAACAAGAGGACTTTTGAGCTGGAATGGGACCCTTTAGAACTATACTTCAGGATGCATGAGTAGTTTCCCTTTAAAGGCAAAAAATGGTGGACAGGATTTGGGAAAGAGACACACACACCTTTGTGTCATCCAAATAGCCTTTGGAGCACGACGTGGGTCAGATTTTCCAGGGGCTGGAGGCTTCATTCCTGACTCCTGTGTTTTCTTGCTGATACCTATAGGGAGACCAAGATGCATTTTCAGTTGCTTTTTCTACTTCTGGGGTGGGGACAGCTCTGGGTAAGGTTTCAGGTGGGGAAGAAGCAGTACTTACTGGCTTCACCACTTCCCAGATGTAACCGTGGGCAAACCACTTGCCCTCTGCAGGCCTGTCTCTTCTGTGTGAGCTGTGGATCACATCAACAGGGCTGTTTCGAGGACTCTGGGATTCCTTACGTAAAGTGCCTGGTACACAGAAGGGCAGGTAGAATCTGCTCCCTCGTGCTAGGGTACAGGATGCGTGGCTGGGTTTTCTGAGCAGGTCTCACTGTGGACGCTGTTGGTGGACATCTTTAGAAAGGGCTTCCCCACCGTAAGGTGAATCCTTCTGAAACGCCAGTCATTCCCCAAGCCCCGCCTTCTGGAGCCGCCTCCAAGCATCTGGCCAAGAGGGGCTTCTCCAGGCGTCAACACAAGCAAGTGGGAGGGGAGAGGATGGGGCGCTGGCGGGGGGGGGGGGGGGTTGTCCTCCTCTACAAACTACCCCCACTAGTGGCATAACCTGGGATCACACTCAACCTCAGGATCGTTACCTGAGGATGAAATCAGGGTAAAAATCAGCCGATGATAGGAACGTTCTCCTGGGGCCCTGGCTACATAAATGGAGTATCTGATGAGCTTTGGGATCATCCGGGTTCTGTTAGGGGGATGTGGGTGTTGTCTCTAGGAAGCTGTGTGGAATGTGATTGTGGCTAGCAAAGTGGAAGCCTGCCCCATTGCATCACACTCTTATTTTGATGGTTTCTGTGCTTGGCCATTAGAATTCCCAGGGAATCCATCAGGAGCGTACAGTGCTGGGCCCGTTCCCCAGGCTCTGATTCATGTTTGGAGCCTGAAGAGAATTTAGGAGGTGTCTCCAGCCTTGCCAATGACGAAGCCTGTCCTGAACCATGACCCTCAGTGGTTTGGTTTCACAAATATCTTACAGAAAGGACCGCCCTGCAGCAGGCTAGCACTAACCACAGAAATCACACTCCCCCCCCGCCCCCGGCACCTTAACCTTTTGCTTTGATTTCCTACTCCATAAACAATTCCTAACCATAATTTGGCTTCAAATGTAATTTGTCTAGAGGACTCAGTGTGCTTATTGGCAAGTAAGAGTACTCGGACCTGCTTGACAGCTATTAATTCTTGCTCTCAAGTAATCTGCTTGCATTCTGGTTTATCCATCAGTCTCCTGTGAGTCCAGGCAACAGACACAGCAAGCTGAGGTGAACGAAACATAGTGTTTCTTGGAGTGAATGTGAGTACCCGTGCTCTTTCCCCTGACCGCACAGCCAGAGCAAAGGACACCAAGATAGCAGGGTTTAAAACCAAGTAGCTTAGCTTCGTGAGACACCAAGGGAGGAGACCCACCAAAAGGGTCCTGACCTGCAGTGGATTGGGACCTGGGTATGAGAACAGCCTCTGTTGTGTGCAGCAACTGAGGTTCCCTGGGATTCCTGCCTTGGCCACCAGCAATAATCAGCCTCCACAGTCTCCTCTTCCATGACATGTGGCTGGGCTAGCTTAGGTGGTGGTGCCGAACACACTCGAGCGAGAAGAGACACCTCCCAGAGTCCAAGTCCCACCTTGGCAGGGACAGGTTTTTTGGGTATACAAATGACCACCCGTATGTGGGTCCGCTCCTCCTTACTAATAAAATCGGGAGGAGAAACAAAACAATTCCTAGAGGAGCTAACATCTGTTCCCTTGTTCTTTCTTCCGTCTAATGTGTCTGGGTTTCTATAGCATGGGGCTTAGCACAAAGTAGGTGCTCAGTAAAGACTGGCTGTCAGGATGATGCAGATATGTTGACTGTCTCGGCAAGGACTGAAGAAGCAGCTTCCTTTTGCACGAGTTCACAGGTCATCAAACGTTTATAAAGAAAAAGTTTATTTTCATCACAAGCACACAGACTATTACAGTACACACCAACAGAAGTAAAAAAAAAAGTGCATTATGCATCTTCTACTGCAAATTCACAGTACAAAAGATACTGCCTTTTAAATATATAATATAAAAAAACACGAAGAAAAACAATAGAATAAAAAAAATCATTGATATCTTAATGCAACACGCTGGAACCCACTGGCAGCTTCTGAAAACCAAAGAACTTATCTTAGAGAGCTCCTGATTTTGCAGGGGCTGGTGTCTGTCCCCACATTTGGTTGCAGCGAGCTCAGGACACCAACGGAGGAGAAAACAGGGAGGCCTAGGTGGTAACACAGCTCTATTAAACAAGAGTACAACTGTGTGATGGGGGGAGGGGGCGGTGCCACCCCCGGCTGGCTGGCAAACCAAGTTCTGTGCTTTCCTTGCTACCATGGGACACACTGTGAGCCAGTACCTGCCTCACCTGCAGGAACCACCAACGCTCCTTGGACAGTTGCGGGGGGGCATCCCCCCCACCCCCGCATACGACTGCACAGCAGATGAGCACAAGTACGGGGTAGGGGGAGCTCCAGCCCTCACGCCAACCACCACTGACAAGGCAAAGGTCCAATCACAGAAGGTGAGAGCTTACCAGTTTCCCATAAATACACAGTATTTGTAAACTATTATTAAGGCACTCAATTGTAAAACAATAATTACAGTGTCGGAAAAGGGGGGAGGAAGCAGCCACCTTCTTGTGTGGCACAGCCAACACAAAGGACAGTAGAGGGGCTGGGGGGCTGGTTGTAAAGACTCCTGTTGCAGAGACTGACTGAAGCCGGGGCCGTGGCACCTACCGCTAGACAAAAGGGGGGTCAATGTCTGGGTCTCCAAGGAGTAGCACTGCACACGGCCCCATTCCACCTCGGTCAAGGTGATCCGCTTTGTACTCGGGTGACACAGCATGTATGTGGATGGGAGAGAAGTGACCCGCAAGATGATGATTCAAGTTGCACATATATATATATATATATATATATATATATATATATATATATATGCATGTATGCAGAGTGAGCTCATACACATAAGTATGCAGTTGCAGAGCACACAATAAAAAGACCAAGTAGCTGAGCATGGGGGGCTCAATCAACTCCCTTTGTTTGGCATGCAGCATTGGCAAGAACCTGCGGGATGGCAGCGGAGTGGGGGCACCCTCGCTGGGCTAAGTGTCACCAATTCCTTAGCCTGCCTAGCTCTCCTGCCGGAGGTCACGTGGCTGTCCTCAGTGGGTCCGGGGGAAGCTCTGCTAGGTGGCCAGCCAGAGGAGGGGTGGGTGGAATGTACTCTGGAACAAAGCCTTTCTGGTCAACAGAGAGCACGTCTTTCTTCAGACACCTTGCGTAAGGTCATGTATATGACTGTGCCTAAATGACGCATCAATTCTTCTCACTGGGGAGAAAAGACCCCTGGGGGGCAGGGGGAGTCATGAACCCTCTGGGATCAGGCCAGGGTGGAGAGACAAGAGTGCCGAAGTACAGAGCTGTCCTGAAGATGCTAATGCTCTTGAAACTTTGGCTCTGCCCTGTGGCGTCCCCTGGGCTTATCCAGGAGGGAAAAGGCTTTAAGAATGAGCTGGAATGGTTTTTGGCTAGAGGGGTGGGGTGGAACGGAAGGGAAGGCTGGACAGTGCGGCCACCTGTGAGCAGCTGGTGAGTGATCTCACGCATGCAAACGGTATCACCACCCAGGAGTGTGCTGTTGGGCACCCCGAGGTGGGCATGGGTCCCCGTGAAGAGATCAAAGAAACAGGGAATGCCAAGAGCAAGAAGCCTTGTGCTGAGGTTCTTCAGCAGTGACCATCGCTCCGACACCCTAAAGTAGCATGAAGGCAAAGAAACTGAAATCGGCATTATGGAATCAAGATCAGAGGGCAGCGTGGTTCCTCCTCTCTCCGGATCCAGTTTCCCCCTCATACTTAACAAAGCTTGACAAGAAGACCCTCCACCCCACCCTGGATCGATGCAAGATGACGATGGAGGGAAGTTCAGTCTAACTTGCGGCATGCCGCATGAACTGCAGTAAAAGAGACAGAGGTGAGGTGGGACATGAAAGGCAGTTCAAGACTCAGGGAGATTATCCAGCTGATCTAGAAAAATCCCGTTCTCCATTTCAATAAGGACATTCCCTGAAGATGGTGGTCACCAGGATCAATGACTTTCAGAGCAGAAACCCTGCCTCCCACTTGTGCCCCCCACGTTTGGCACATTCGCCATCAGCAAAGATTCCAGACGGAGCATTGGTCAAGATGCGGCCTATCTTATGGCACAGACTTTCTTTTCAGAGGCCAGTGAGTCATGGAGAAAAGTTCGTATACCTCCAGGCCAGAGTGTTATCCACCCAATCAAGAATGCCACCATTTTGCTTTGATAATGGGGACCTGGGCCCTGGTCTGTGTAGACGCTGACCTACAAGCCGTGATTGTGAAAACGAAAGGGTCACCAAAGGCCGAAGACTCACTCCAATTTGTAATCCTCTTTCTACGTTTTCAAAATTAAAGTTTGCAAAAATATATTGTTCTCACACACCAGACATGTGTGGTTAAAAGAGCAACATAAGCCTGTCAGCATCAAATCTAAAGGATCATCTGACACAAAAATGGAGCCACCTCACGAAATTTAATTTGGCAAAACATATTAAACTCAATTATGTTTTTGGAGAATGTTTCTTTTGGCCGGGGGTGGGGTGGGGGAAACCCCAGTAGGTTTTCCAGGAAGAAGTAGATAATCACCTTTTAAGGTGATTTCAGTTGACAGGGGTGGGAAAACAAATTCCTATAAAATAACATTATGTTAAAAAACAAAAACCAAAAAAACACTGGGGAGGAAAAGTTCCTGGAGAGAGTGTTTCAGCACAAACCCCACCCACCAGTTGAAATGTGGACCACCCTTGTCCACCCTTGTTCCTGAAGACCCTGCCCGGGGTGATCTCTGGCTGCTCTCAGGGACCCAGGTCCGACCACTGTAAGGTACAAGATGGCAGTTCCTTCGGCCACTTTCTGAGCTTGGCCGGCGCCGGAAGGCTTCTAGTTCCACTGAATACATCTGGCTGACAGCTGAGTGCAGAAGAAAGCTTCAGCCGGCAGTGCCCATACCTACGCAGCTACCCCCGCCCCGCAGGAGAGCACGCGGGGGTGGGCGGGCAAGGTCTGGGTCGGGAGAAGGCAAGGGTTGGGCCTGAGGTGACCAAGAGGCAGGGGAGGAGGCCTTCGGATCTGCCAGTTTCTTCCTGGTGGGCCCTGGGCAGCCCTGTGTTGTCAAATGAAACCAAGGGTCAGCAAACCTTTTCCAGAAAGGGCTCAATCATGAGGATCTTAGGTTGTGCAGGCTACACGGTCCCTGTTGCAGAATAGGTTGTTTTTAATAACCCCTTACAAATATAAAAGCCATCCTTAGCTCATGGGTGTGTATACCAGCGCTGCAGACTCCCTGGATGAAACCCTTCTGCCTTACTACCAAGCCCTTTTCCCTGCTCTCTCTCTTCAAAATACTTTAAACAGCCTATCCTGCTGACCAACACCAGAGGACTCCCTCCGCCCAGGCCCGGGCCAGTGAGTGTCACAGGCACAGCTCACCTGATTCTGAAAGTCCCCCCCCCGGCCCGCCCCCCTCCAGCCCAGGCTGGGACTACAGACCCCTCCTCTACTCTGTCCTCACCGCTAGGAAGGGCCAGAGACAGGGAACAGTAGCCTCATGGAAGGAAGGGGCGACTGTAAACATCTGTGAAGCTTTTCAGTGGTCTCATTTCTCTGAGAAGCTGTAGGGCTGTTCCTGGAGAGCGACTGGCAGAGCTGCTCGTGACCACTTAAAGCCCCTTTTCCTCCCCGAACATGCTCCGGTGACCTCATGAGCCCAAGGGCCCAGGCTCCTGGCAGGACGATCCACGTCTCGGACCCACCGCCCCTGCCAGACGCTCGAGCGCTTTCAAAGCCTCAACGCAACCACATCGGGTTCAGCAGCAGATGAGACGTGGTGATGCTTTGTGGGCCCTTCTCCCCAGACCGGGAGCAACTTACACGTCAGCATTAGCAATGACTGAGGACGTCCCATATACACATCCCCTCTCCTCACCCCAGTGCCGGCCAGACACACGCCGCTCTGCTGTGACAACACACCAGGACAAGGAATTCAACTGCACAGATGATCTCCACGCACCACAGAGTTGGTTCAACAACAGCATTCCACAGCCTTGTCTAACTTTACCTAGCAGTGGTGGGTGCGGTCGACTTAAAAAGTCTTAACACTTTTTGGGGGTCCCCACAAAAGAATAAAAATTTAAAAAAAAAATTCTCTTTTGGAAAAACCTTTTCTGACACAGCATTATTCCCTGGAAGGAGCCTTGGTCACTACTGTATTTTAAAAATAAAAAGCACAGCAAGAACAGAGGTAGGACTTATATTGCCATCCAAGGGTTTCCCCGCAAGGGCCTGAATGAGCTAGGAACGTGCGCCGTGGCGACGGAAACATCACCGCTGCCACTCTTTTGCACGGTGCAAATGGAGTATTCGGGATGTGTGTGCATATCTGTATATGCTCTTTTTAAGAAGAGGATTCTTCCTGAAAACACAGGACTTGGGGATCGGAGTTTTGTATCTACTGGCCGACGGCTTCTGGCTCTCCTGGGCCACCCCACCACTGGCGTCACCCCCCCTTTCTTCTTGTGCTGGGTTATTCTTGTTTTTTCTCCTCCTCTCTGCGGCAAGAGTGGGGAGGGTTAGAATGTCAATCGTTTAGGAGACATCACGGCCAAAACCCACAGTGAAACAAAGGGAGGGACCACGTGAAAATACACGTCTGAATACAGCAAGAGGCGGGTCAGCTTTTGCTCATCCACGAGGGGCTTCTCAAGTGTTCTGAAGCAGATTTCCCTGATGGTTGAGAGGTCGCGGCTGGGTTCCTTGGGGCTGCCTGGGGCTCATGCAAGAAGGAAGACTCGCTCGACTTGGCGTCCCGGGAGTCGGTGAGGGCGGACGCGTCTGCCTCACCGGACAGGTCTTCTGTCGAGAAGTTGAGACTTCCAAGCTTGGCCAGAGAGTGTGAGCGTTTCAGTGGGGACGAGACGGTGAGGCCCGCCAGCCGGAGCCGGGTCTCAATCTCCTGCGTCCGCTGCTTCACCAGGCCTGGCTTGCCTCGGACGCTGTGGATGCTGTCACTGCTGGAGCTCCGCGTCAGGTTGGAGCTCATGGAGGAGGACGTGGGGGTGTAGCAGATGGTCTTCAGGAAGTCTTTCGAGAAGTGAGTGGTGTGATCCAGGCGGCAGAGGAAGGGAGTGGGGCTCTTGAGTGGGGCGCCTTCGAACGGAGGGGGGATGGCCTCTGACTTGTCATCGCTCCCAGCGAGGCTGGGCAGGGCTGGGGGCCCCGGCGGACGGGCAGGAGCCAGATCGGGGTTCTCCTCGGGGACGCTGGCCTCCAGCCTGCTGGCGGGGCCGTCCCTGCAGGGAGACGCCGGGTCTGCGGGCGTGCCCCTCAGCCTCTCCAGTTCTTGGGTGTGCTTTCGGACCAAGCCCGCCTTCTGCAGCTGAATGATGGACTCCTGGTGCTGCATCAGGTAGCTGTTGCTTGTCGGCTTCTCGGCCTCTTTACTGAACAAAAGCCGCAGGTCCTTGGCCGGTCTCAGATCTTTCTTGGGCGGCGATTCAGCCTTTGCTACGTCCATGCTTGGAGGGTTCTTATCACAGTGAGAATTCTTCAAAAGGAGGGACTTTGGCAGGACTTTTTGGGTTTCTCTGGAAGATTCCAAAAGGCTAGCTGGTAGTTCTGGGGCAGCCGTGGCCCCGGAGCCACCGACGTCTGACCTCCTCGAGCCTGCTGGTGGTAGCAATGGGGGACTCTCGCTTGGGCCAGAGGCCAGTTTCTCTAAAGCTCGGGATCTGCTGGACGTGTGGGCCACAGGGGAGGAGGTGAGGTGGGGCAGGAAGGTTGGCTGGGTACAGATGGCAGGAGCTCCAGGGTTCTCGCCCCGCTCCCTGAAGGCCTCAGGAGCCCCACTGGCTACAGGGTACACACAGTCGGCACAGGATTTGTAGGAAGGCTTCACCTTGTTAAGGATCCCGAATATAGCATCGTGCTGAAAGGGGACAAGAACATTGTGAGTATACAACAGCGAGCCAGAGAAGGGTGTGTGGGACTGGGTAGGCACTGGAGAGGCAGTGCCCCCCAGCCCCGCCCCCTCCAGTCAGTGCAGGAACACAGGCCTCTTGGAACCCACTCAGCCATGAACAGTGGTGGTTGGAGACGCTGAACCCAACTTTCCAGAAGCTACGTGACTACGATCCTGGGCAAACCTCCTGCCACACAGCCAGCATGATCAGGGGCACAGCCTGCTCAACCTTGCCTTCACCATCTCACGTGGGCGCCTCTCCCTTTCTTTCCCTTTCAGAAAGAATCTGTGCTTGGGGAGTACGTAGCCTGAAAACGGGGCTCTTCCCTGCTAGCATGAACACGGCTAGCTCCAAAGAATCACCATGTAGCCATTGGCTGTGGTCTTCACAGTGGAGGTGGTCAAAGGCAAAAATGGCTTTGGAAAGACTCCAGTACAGACCCAAACACGGGTGCTCACAGTCCCGGATAAGGGAGCCAGGCTGAGGTGGGTTTTATAGACCAATAGGGAACATGTTTGCATTGTTTTCTGAGGAAAGCCACCTGCCTCTAGGCGAACGTGCCATGCACCTCCACGTCGGGCCATTCCGACGGGCAGGGCAACTGCTCACCTCCCTCACACGCCCATCGACAGACAACAGGGCCGCTCCTATGGGCTGAGGCGGGCAGTGGTTTAGCTGCGAGATTCCCAAGCTGGCCTAACACAAAGGCCCCTCGGCAAAGGGCTGCTGGTCCATGTTTCTCCCTGCCCCCTGCCCACGGCCCTGACCATCAGGGCCTAATCCCATCCTGTGTCACAGATGTAGGTCCCCCAAGACAAGAAGTCATGGGTGGTCCAATACTGGAGGAATCATAAGGAAACCCAGCCATGATTCCTAGAGGCTGCAGGGGAGCACACGGAGAGCGTGTGGTGGGGGAGGCCAGATCTCCTAACCTAGTCAGGATTCCTGGGTCAACCAGTGAGACCCGACCACCCCCGAACTCTTGACCCAGAAATTTTTCTGAAGCTCTGACTGAAGTTTTCTCCTAAAACCTTTAGAACCTAATGTTCTAAAATGTGGTTAGAATGTCTCACGGTCGGAGATTTAGGACTACCTTTCAGAGCCCAAGGAGCAATAGGGTGGGAGCAAATTCACTCATCCAACTCATATTTAGGGAGCGCCTGTCACGCGTCAGGACCGGCGTCAGGCACAGGGGCTGCAAACGAGACATGGTCCCTGCCCTCAGAGGGTCTAGTGTGGACCAGAAAACTGAGTGACAAGTGACAGGATGGAGAGGGGTGAGCTCAAAGTCTTCTGCAGAGGGAAGGCTTCCCTGAGGAGCCGAACCTCAGCTGACACCTTTGGGACAAGCAGGTGCTGACCAGGCAGAGGGGAGGAGAGAAGGCACAGTCACCTTGCAGCTGAACCCCTCAGCAACCTGGCACTGTAGTCAGCAAAGAAGAGTTGAACAAGCGAAGGAGTGCTTGTCTCTCGGTCCTCCTATTCTCTAGAGAACCTCACCCATTCAATCCAATTCTGGCCAGGAAAGGCAGGCCATCCTTCATGTCTCTCCTTACCCACGCTTCTCCTATTCTTCATCCCAAGACCCACCCGGTGCCGTTTCAGACTGATGGACAGTCCTGGACAGACGTTTTGTATCAACTGTCTTCATAGGTATTTGCTCTTTGAGGGAAGGGTGAGTGGTGGGAGAAATTCACCAGTAATTAACATCTGGTACTTCCCATTTTGCTTGTATTAGAACATGGGAAAGACAAACCCTCTGGATGTGGGAATGCATTGCCGAGTGCTCTCACCTGTGAATCCCGGCTGTCTCGGAAGATGGGCGGGGAGGCCTGGGGAAGTGAAGCTCCTTGGCCCGGGCCGTGGCAAGAGCCGGTGCAGAGCGAGGGTGGGACCCGGGAGCGGGCGGCACAGCACACCGCTCATGACACCAGCCTCAGCTCCCGGGCCCCCCGGAGGAGGGGAGAGCCTGGCGGATTTAATAATTTTCTGAGCAAGGGCCAGCTTGCTAAGACCATGTTGCAGAAACCCACCAAACAGGACAGCCACGTGGGACTAATGGAGTCAAGCATTAGAGTAGGAGTTGGAAGACCAGATATTTGATGATACTGAGCAATTGCTACCCATTTCTTCAAGGTGGTATTGTGGTTATGTTATAGACGGAAGCATCCGTGAACGAGCGACCCAGCTGGGGTTTGGTTCAAGATGATTCAGAGTGTGGGGAAACTGAGTGGGGCGGGGATGAAATAGGAATAGCCTTGTGTTGATAAACACTGAAGCTGGGTGGTAAGTTTTGTTGTACATTTTACGTAAGAAAGAGACCGAGCTGAAAGCTCTGACCAAGCGCACTGGGGGGGGGGGGTGCCTGCAGGGATGAGCGCCAGGCCCTGCACATCCCCAACCCACGGTACGCCCGCACTCCCAGGCGCCCTGCAGCCGCGCTTGGGGAACGCCCGCTGCCCTTGCCCTCCGCGCCGGCCCCCCTTGCCCACCTCGAAGTCATCGGGACAGCTCCTCTTGCTGTTGTTGTTGTTAAGGTTCTCCCGGTTGAGCAGGCTTTTATCGGGCTGGGGTGGGGGCCGCCCCCACCGCCCTGCCCCTGGGGCCTCCTCCCCTTCCATCTCTTCCACCTGCTGCAAGGAGCCGCTCTGGGCCTTAGGGCTCCCAGACTCCAGCTTCTTCCTCACTTCCTTCTCGCAGAGTCCAGAAGCTTCCTGGGGATGTCTGGCTGGCGTGTGTGCCTCGGTTGGCTCGGCCGCTTCCTCCAACAGAGCATCCCTCTCCAGATCTTCCAGGTGGACCAAGCTGCCAGGTTCGTCGTTGGGGGAAGGCAGGAGGGGGTCTGAGAGCCGCCGGAAGCAGCAGGGGAGAGTGGGGCCTCCTGGGGCCCCGCTGTCTGGGAAGGCGGGCTGGGCAGCATCGTCCGGGCAGGGCAGCCGGGCCTCCAGGGTGCCGTCCAGGGTCTCCGGCAAGAAGCCCCCCGACCCTGCAGGGTCATCCGCAGGCTGCTGGAGGCAGGTCTCGCTCTGCTGGCGCCACAGCTTGTTGTGCCGTTGTTTGCTGCGGGGGAGGAAGGGCAGAGGAAGGTCATGGGGGCCAGTACCCTGAGGGTCCCGGGAGGGACAGCGAGACACAGCCCACGGCTGACAGATGGCGCTAGGACGCTCAAGCCCCGTGGCTCCCGGCAGCAGCCCTCAGTGACTCTGCCATGCAGTGACGATGTGGCAGACCCGTGACGGCGGTCTAGACCTTGGGTACCATCAGGGTCTCGCTGTCCCGCCTCGTCCTGTGAACTTAGCCACGCCACCGCCCGTCCCACCTCTGAGGCCCTCCATCTGTCAGGAGAGTAATAATCCTCTCCTCCCTAACCTGTAGGGAGAGAATGGGGTCCGAAGCAGAGAGCACATGGGGATTTTTGGGTAAACACATAATGCACGTCAAGTTGGGACGACTGGAGAAAACCACGAGATTTTTTTTGGGGGGGTCAGAAAGATGACAGGTCACTTTTAAAAATAAGTCTTATGATACATTTTTAATGTAAGGGTCAAAAAAAAAAGGAGAGAAAATTTTAATGTGAAATCAGGTAAGTAAGGCACCTGCATGACCCTTGGGGCACCTGTACCAACACCCTGCAGGGGTGCGGGCTCCGATGAGAGGAGATGCGGACAGGACAGTGTGAATTAAGGGCCTGTTGTTTGCAACGCACGGGAGCACCACGACCATTCGAGACCGCTCCGTGTGCTCGTTCCAGGCAAGGCCAAGAGGGCCCCCAGACGGGGCTGCAAGTCAAGGTCACTGCCTTGTGGCTGTGACCTCGGCCTGAAGACCCCTGATGAGGCTGTGGAGGCTGCAAGCCCCTGATGGCAGCAAGTGTCTGAAGGGCTACGGGAAAGGAGGCAGGATGCCCATGCCTCCACCCCCTCCTCATCGTCCCGGGGCCCTGCCTGGGGATCTGTCCAGTCACTCCCTGGGTGACAGTAAAGGGACTCCAGAGCTGTTTTCAGACCCCGTTCCACCCTGCCAGGGCACTCCTGCTTGCTCACACTCGGCCAAGAAGCCCGTGGACTGAGCCTGTGGCCTCCTCATAATACCAGTCAGAAATAATCCAGGGAGAAAGGGAGTCCCAAGTGCAGTGGGGATCCGCCTCCACAGGGCCTCCCCACACCGTAGCCTTGGGGGCCGGCAGACCCGGGTGTGCTCTCTCCCATGTGCTGCCCGCCAGCTGTATGATGTGGGACACCCTAACCTCCAGCGTCAGCTCATTCCCCCCATATGCCGGGGATACCCTGTCCTGGGCAGACCTTTTCTGGGTGGGGGTTAGAGATTTCAAAAGCTCCGTTTTATTCACCGTGAGCCAGGTCTAGCCCGGCATCTGCAGAGGTAAACCTGCACAGTCCTCAGGTAAATCTCACAACAGCCCTGCCAGGTGGGCTTGGCCTGCAAACTCAGAAGAGGAAACCAGGGCCGGGGGAGATGGGCAAGCTTGCCCTACGTAGCCCGGCTCGTCGGTGCTGGAAGCCAGTTGGCTCTGCGGCCTCGGAACTGCCCTGTGGCGAAGCCTGGCTCGGGGCTTGGCACAAAGCAGATGCTCAGGAAACGGGGACGGCCATGTGCCTGTGCCGCCCATGATGTCATGCCTTGGACGAGGAGCCGCGCACCGTTCCCTCCAGCAGCAAAACAGCTTTCTGTGTGTGCCAACAAAATCAAACAGATCCCTCCTGGAAACCACTAATCAAACCCCAAACAATAGCTGTTTTTCTCAGTCCGGCTCCCCCCCAACCCCCCCAAAGGCGGGACTTTAGCTGCAGAGGCTGCTGCCAGGCCGGACAGGAGCCCGCTTGGTTCTGCCAACCCTTCCCCGCAGACGCTCACCCACCTCGCGTCCAAGATGCCTTCATACTCAGACAGCTGCCTCATAAAGCCCGCGTTGGGCCGTGTAATGCTGCGCTTCTGCTTCACGTAGTTGTACGCTTTTTCCAGAGGCCAGCCAAATTCCTTCATTGCATAGGCTATGACCGTGGAAGCCGATCGGCTGACACCCATTTTGCAATGTACCAGGCACTTGGAATGGTTCCTCCTGCACAGGCGGGGGACAGAGTCCAGAAACTTCCAGAATTTCATTCTCTCAGGTTTTACCCAATGCATTTTGTTTTTCTTTAAACCCTGAAGTTATCTCAGTGCCCAGACCCCACCACCCCTGCCACGTCCTGATATTTATGCAGCAGATGGCCACACACCCTCGAAAGGAAATACCTTCACTGCAAAATCAATTAGCACACAATGGGAAATCGAGATAAATCTGTCCTTGCCTTGCCCAGCAGTGCAGGGAGGACTCCCAAATTGGGCTGCCCTCAGGGACAAAGCGGGACCGCTGGGATGGGCCAGGAGACCACAAACTCTTGCAGGAAGCAAAGGGGCAGCGAAAGGGGCAGCTGCAAAAGCTACACAGCTGCCCCAGGAGATGAAGATGGGCAATGGGTGACTGCAGAGAAAACGGGGTCAGCAAATGGAAGGGTGTGAGGCCCTCGGGAGGGCAAGATGCTCGCCAGGCAGGGAGGGTCGAGGAGCTAGAACAAGGACGGCAGCACCCTGGACTCGGACGAGGGGAAGAAAGCAGGCGGATCGGTCATTTGTAAGGAGGCGGTAGTGGCCTGGGCGGGGCTGATGTCACAGGAATGGCAAGGCCGTGTTTCTCGAGACTTCGGGGGCTCGAGAATGGGAGGGTACACGATGCTGGAAGGGGCTGCACCTGGGAAGCTTTATTTGTACAGGAGGCAGACCCACCAGCCTGCCTGTTTACACTGGAACCAGCTGGCCCGTCAGGTGGGTCTGGGCTCCTTTCCTAGACCCCAGGCTTCAGATTCATCCCCGTTTGTCAGTGCATTTTGTTCTGTTTTTGTTTTTTTTGTTTGACTGCTGGCCTGGAATCTATCCCCCAGGAATGCAAACAAACTAAGATTCGGTAAGGACATGTTATGGAGCTTTGACCTCAAGAGGTATGAAGCAGAAGACAGGGTTTCTCTTGATAGCATTGCAAAGGGTTCTCTCTCTCTCTCTCTTCTGGATTTCAGTGAGGCAGAGTTGTCCCATAGGAGAATAAGGGGAGGACAGAAGACAGGGTGATGTCAGGAACAGGCTCAGGGCGATGGGGACCTCTGACGGTCTGTCCCATTCCATGAACAAGAAAACTGCACTAACTCAGGTGCAGAAGGCGGGCCAGCCCTTGCGGCCTCTGCCTGAGCAGCTTTCTCTGGGGAAGCAGCCCCAAAGGTGTTCAAAGTCCACGCAAGACCTGGCCCACCCTCCTCCCTCCTTTGGCTCAGCGACTCCCCGTAGACAGAGCTCCAAAGAGTGTCCACGAGATAACAGATCCTCGCCTGGAAGCAGTGATGATGACAGAAGTGGGATCCAATGTCACAGTCGATGACAGGGGAAACAGGCTCACTGGGGCCCCCACCCTGAGAAGATCAGTGACTGTGCCTTTTTGGTGTTAGGGGGTCCTGTGGTCTAAAACCAGAGGTCCACCAGACATCAAAGGCGCCACAAACCAGAGATGTCTGAGTCTGGGACTGCCATTAATTTCTGCCCAGCCGGCATCTGCCAGTTACTTCCTCAGACCAGCCTCTTTGGCTTCTCCATCCACTTACTTTGCTTTGTTTATGAAATGGTATGCTTCGTTCCAGTGGGCAAGAAGGTCCGTTGTCTCTTCATCGTAGACGCGAATGTTATGATACGCAAATAAGCCAGGAAAAAAATTATCTATTTCTCTGGTGACATTTAAAATGTAGTCCACACTGTAAGGAGAAAAAAAAAATAAAGAACAAATTTAGAGAATCAGAATGAGGAACTACAAAAAGACAAAGTAACAGAAAACTGAGCAAGGAAAAAAATTAAATATATACTCATAAAGCGTATATGTTTACGGTGGGACTTTGGTTTTTCCTTAAAGAGTAATTTTTTTTCCCCCAAATGTCCTCTATACGATGAGAATGTATTATACTTATAATAAAGAACAAATTTCTTTGTAAAAAAAAAACTTACAAAAAAAAGTTCAAAGCATTGCTGAGCAATGTGAGTTCTGGAAACGAGACATATGTATTAAATACATTTTCAGACACACTCAAAGTTTCAAACTTCGAAATGGTTACTTATTAATATATAAAGGCTTAAAAAAAATGAAGTCTCTACTTTTAAATAGCTAAGAGCGTAGAATATATCCATCCATTATTCATGTCCTTGAGAATTGCCTTAAACCTTGAAACAAGGCAGACTACAAATAAATAAATAAACAGTGGGGAGGGTCTTTGAACGCAGGTTCTCTAAACTTGATACTTATATTCCCAGAAGACCAAAATAATTCAGGAGTTAGAAAATACCTCAAATAGGGTTTGTAAGAGAATACTTATAAATGCTTTACAAAATACCTTTCAAAATCATTTATTTATTCCCAGCCAGAGAAAGCATAGATGGTATCACTCTACATTTTAAGAAAACTTTCTGTTGAAAGAACACATCTTAACCAGTTCTAAAGATATATTTTAAGATTTGTTTAGTCTTGATTTTTAAATGCAGTAATTCAAGAATGCCATCATGTCAGACCCACAAAATGGTGATTTTGTGGCTGTGTTGTTTAAAAAAAAATGTCCAGACATCTGTTCTTGAAGGTCTAGATTTAAACTTTTTTTTTTTTTTTTTTTTAATTCCTGCTGCTGGGCATTTTTCAGACAGAGATGGGCATATGTTTCTGACCAACACTGAGTATTTAGCCGCCAGATTCCCACCAGGCCCCAAAGTCTAACCTCAGGGACAACCAGGAGTGGTCCTGGGACCAGAGTTGCCGACTGGCCCCACAGGTGTGTGTGTGTGTCCGTGCTAGGACGGCCAGCACCTGTGCTGGGGTTTGGGGGGGAGGGCAGTGGGGCCCAGGAGGGGGCTTGTGGCCCTACCAGCATCCAGGCTGTCCTCTGCCACTGGAGTGTGACTGAGAATTGTTCTTGGTGACACACACAATCCCACAGAACCCCGTTAAGATCTAAAACGCATGAATTATTCAGGAGGTGGCATTTTGAAGGACATCTGCTTAGCTATGCAAATCAGCCCAGCCCTTGGAGATGGGAGACAGGGTGCGGGCAGTTATAAGGGCTCAACCTTGGGGGTTTCTAAGCTGCCTGGAAGGACAAGGGGGGGACGAGGGGAGCAGACTCACCCTGAGCCCTGCAGTTCCTCCAGATTGGATGCATTCCATTCAGAGCCCTGGGGGACAGATCACACAAACCCCCGTGAGTGTCACATGTCCGCCTCAGAGCTGCTTAGGGGATGCACGGGTGGGCCAGCCCTGGGTGGCGGAGGGTTATTTCACGGGCCCTTGGCCTTAGATGGGCGGACAGAACTAAAAGAGGCTGCTAGCCAAGCAGCTTCCGGAGGCATTCCCGGCGTCGTCAGCCTGCGTGGAAGGCCCTGGCTGTCCCCTGGCCTTCAGGGAACGGCAAAACCTGTACCACCGCCCCCCCACCACGTCCTTTCCTAAGGCTCCGGCACGGTCCTGTCACCAGAAGCAGGGACCTCCGGCTTCCCGCTCAGGAGAGGGCACTTTGACACACCACTAATTTAAAGCAGGAATCTGTCTACCTTTTCAGGCAAGTATTTTTTAAAAGTTCCCACCCTCTGACCCAGTGGTTCCACATACAAACAGCTGCCCTGAGGAAACATCCAGAATTCGCACCTAGATTTATGCACGAGGATATTTATGGTTATTTGCGAGGACAAACAATGAGAACAACTTAGAGGTCCTTGACAAGAAGAAACTAGTAAAATAAATGATGATGATGATGAAGCCACATGATGGGGCAATTAAATATAAACTGTACTTTGGGTGGCTATTTAACGAAATGGGGAAACGCCGCATAATGAAAACAACTTAAAAAGAGAAAAACAGGACACAAAACTATATAAACATTATGATTCTTTCCTTTTTTTTCTTTAAAGAAGCTATATAGACATAAAAAGAAAAAACCCAGAAGATGGGAAAAAAGTATACTAAAACGTTAACAGTAACTACATCTAGATTTGCAAAATTGGGAATGCTTTTTACTTTCTTCTTTGGAGTTACTGGTGTTTCTGATCCTTCTATAACATGTTTTAATTTAATGCCTTTTAGAGCATATTAAAAAACGAACCCTCCATTTCTGAGCTTCCCAGGAACACAGAAGGGGAAAAAACAAAGAAAAAGCTATCACTTCGCTCTTAGGCAATGCAAATGACACAGAGTTGTGAAGAACAAGACCCCCCCCACCCCCGGCCCCAAGTCTCCCTAGAAACTTCCTTTCCCAGGAGGGCAGACCCCTCAGGACGCAGGGGCCCCAGGGGGCCGAGTGGGGCTGGTAATGTGCGGGTGTTTTTCATGCTGGAGGGAGAGGCTCAAATATAAAAATTCCTTTAGTATCTCTCATGGAAAAAGTGACATAGAGCACCAAACCGCACTGAAAAAAATAATGAAAGCTCACTACATCTGTGAGCATCCTCTTGTTGTGATATCACCACCTAGTGGAGAGACAGCCTGCCTTCTGTTGTTTCCACTAGGAAAAACCAGCAACTTCCCTGGGAGATTAGAGCCCAGTGCTGCCTGACGGCTTTCTCAAGATATAGGCTTCAAATCCACACGTTCATAAACGTTTTAATACAAACGTTAAACATACATATACATATGCATGTATATATATGTATATACATATATACACGCACACATATTCACAAATATGAATTGATATACACAAATATATTAGGTATATATATTTGAGATATGTATCTATATTTAATATACTAAGTATATACCACGACACATGTGTTTGGAGAACCATTAATTAATTCTTGTGGGCAGAAAACAAGATCGTTCATGCCTTCAGCAGCAAATACACTTCCTCCACTTTCCTAGGAAGTCATTTTTGCTGTAACAATGGTTGCCATTTATTAGTACCTACAGAAAGAACACTTGGTGCTTGAAGAATGTCTCTTACTTAATCCTCACAATCATCCCACATGGTACAGAATGAAGGAGAAAAGACCAAGAGGCTTGCTCCCCTCACACAGCTGCTTCGGCTGGGGAGTGGGAACTTGGCCCTGGCGGGTCTGACTTTCATCACACTGTACCACTTCTCTAATTTTAGTAACACGCTCTCCCCTATAGTCTCTCTGAGGGACTCTGCAAACTTGCCAGTTGCCTTCTATGGAGATTTACAGCATTAAGAGCATCTGAGCAAGAGATGGAGGTGCGGAGAACCTGCACAACCCGGCCCCCCTGGTGGTGCTCCCAGGGCGTGCCCCTTCGGTGGGCCGGGGAGCAGGGCACAGAGTAGCCACCCACACAGAGAGAGGGGAAGAAGCTGGGCTTCGGGGGTTCAGTTTGTTTTGCCTACTGTTTCTCACGTCTCGGTGATGCCCGGGCGTAATTCTGGGGTTTGGCGAGCATGCACCCTTTCGTACCTGGGGGTTCGGAGCCTGCAAACCGTGGGGAGGTAACTGGATGGGGCCTCTGTGTTAGCAACTGAAGACCAAAGATGGAGAGGTTCTGAAAACTGCTGCCAGTGGACTGTGCCAGAGAGCCTTCAAACAACTCCGCACAGCTCAGCTGGGAGCCCCATCTCACACATCTGGCCCCAGGGCAAATCAGCGCAGGCCAGAGGAAGGGGGTCGAAGATAGGAGTTCCCAGAACAGCCAGGATCGAGGTCCCAGCCACTCCAGTTCTCTCCCCCTTTCTGACTCTGCTGCAAGCTCCAAACAATCAAGGTCTGTAGACGGATGTTCCCCAAACCAGACCCTGCCCTGTGAGGCGCTTCTTACGAGATAGAGGTGGTCGAAGATAAGGGAGGGCTTGTCCATCTGTCCCAAGATAAGGAGCATCTCGTTGTCTATGAATTCCTTGAATTCTTTCAGGTTACAGTTCATCTGCGTCTCTAATTCATTACGGATCTGTGGAGCAGAGAAGAGCAGGAAAAGTGATTCATTACAAAACAAAACAAGAGCCATCCACCTCCAAAGAAGTCAAGTCACAACTTAAACTGTGGTTGTTTTCAAAAAAGGTGTCTTGTTGTTTTGGTGGTTTTTTGTTTTTTTTACCCCAAAGTAAGTGCACAACGCACTGAGACACACAAGCACATACGTAGGTGGTGGGAAGGCAGGCTACACAGCCTCACAGGCAGTCTGACTGGGCAAAGTTTATTATTTTATACCAAGAAGTTGATTCGCAGGGGATCTCTTCTACTGAGTTTAAGGCACTTCTATTTTTATAATTAAATATCAAATATATCACAGTGAACACATAAAAGCAGTTTCATCTTGCATTGGAAGGCATCACAACAGGAAAGTTTTTTGTTGTTGTTGCTGTTGTTGTTTTGGTGGGCAGCAAAGTTTATTGAGCGATAGTACAAAGCTCCCAAAGAGGAGGAAACCCAAGAGAGTTGGCTGCCCCACAATATGACTTTTTATGTGTATTGATTAATACAAAGGGTGATATATGGCTTTTTCAAATGGCCCTTTCAAGCCCTTATATCTACCTAGTTTAAGCGATTATTATAATTCATTGCATTCTTTTGAACAAAAAGCAACTGAAACAAGAAAAAAGTGATCCAGAAAAAAATTCGAAGGCACACAAAAGGCAGTCCAGGGTTAGTAACTTGCTAGTAAGTGATAATCCTGAAATAAGAAATAAGAGTTTGCTGTATCTCAATAAAACACAAGGCAGAGAAGAGGGCGCTAACAGGCAAATGTATCTCAGGGCAATGCGTGGGTCTCGTGGAATTAACACCAAAGGTCTTACAGGTTCAGAGAGATCAGGAAATTTGCTCAAGGCCCCGTAGCTGGTACGCAGCACAGCTGGATCCAAACTAGAGTGGAACTCTAAGGCCTGCACTCTCTCTGCTAAGTCCTGTGGGAAAAAGCCTCCGAGAGTCTGTGAGCTGACCCGTAAGAAGGCCAAGCGGCAGACCTGCCTCCGCTGTGCTTTGAGCAACAGGACAGATGGACAGCTTGTGACCTCTGGCCTGCTAAGGGAAGAGCTCTCTTACTTCTTTTGAGGTCACGTTTTCTAGATCCTGGCTCATCATGATGCTCCGGAGCTTGGCTTTGATGAGGCGCTCAGTTCTTTCCCCTTCGGTTGGCCTAGAAAGGGACATTCAGTAAGATGGAGAACGACAGGGAGCCTGAGGTCAGCGTTTACAGAAACGCCAGATACTCTTGAGCTAAACAGCACATGGCCTGCACTCAGACAGCTTCCTTCTTGGTGTGCATGTTTTTGGGAGGAGGGGAAAGGGACAGAGAAGTCCGGCTCTGTGTCTAGAACTCCTGTGGGAGTCCACAGAGTGGTGAGCGGATAGAGAGCACAAACAATGGCTGGAAAGCATAGTCCTCGTTCAGGTCTGCAGAGAATCGGGCTCTCGGGACGAGATGCTGGAAGCACCCGTGGAACATCCGCCCACCAACCAGACCCTTCTGTCTGCACTTGACCATGTCTGGGTGGGAGGACATCACCGGGCCCACCTCGCCTCGTCTCCTTCTTACGTGGAGAACCCACGTGCTTCCCTGTAACTTCTACCCATCAGCCCTGCTATACACAGACCAGGGTAATTCTTCCACAGAAGGCCCTTCTCTATATTCAAAGGCAACTGTCATTCTCCCCAACCTGCTCATCACTTGGGGCCTCAAAGAATGTGGCTTCTGGTCCTCTCCTCATTCAGGCTGACCTCTGTGTCCATGGCCCTCATAATGCAGTCCCAGAGGGACACATGACTCTGGGGGAGGAGGGTCCTAACCAAGACAGAAGCGGGGAGCCCTTTCCTTCTTCTGGACCCAGACTTTCACTGAGTGCAGCCTCAGGCCACGTGAGCTCTGCTGGTGGCCACGTGACAGAGGCCCCGGATTCACTGTTGTGGCCTCTAAGGCAGGCTGCCCCCAGCCAGTGCCAGTACAGTGGTGTTTTGGGATCCTGGGACGATGGATATATAATACTCCTCAGAACAGAGGGAAAGGGCAGACCACAGAACATGGCCCAAGAGCCGGTGAAGCACGTAGGCCGATGGGGAGTTATGGAGCTGTTCCCCGGAAACGCATTCACACCCAAATCCATCTCTAATTTTAGAAATGGGGTGGTGGTCCCAGAGCCTTCCCTAGGCCAAAGACTACCCATGGGCAGCAGGTGAGGAGCCCCTGCTTGGAATGCTGGTCCTGGGAGAGGGGGCTCCCAATCCCAGGACTACCAGGGTGGCATGACCCTGTGCAGACTCAGGGTCGGGCCCGGCGTGGGTGAGGCAGTGCCGCACTTACTTGTCCACAAACAGGGCTGGCGAGTCGGGCCGTGCAGACTCCAGGTCCTGCATGGCGTTCCACTCGTTGATGCAGCTCTGGTCCGAGCTGATGCAGCTCTCGTAGTAGGTGGCCCAGATGAGTGCCACGCCACCAGGGAAGTAGTTGTGTCTTCGTGCCACTTCGCAGGCCTTGTGAAGGACCTGCAGGGCAGACCTGGGGTGAGGAGGGGGGACAGGGTCAGGCCTGGGGAGGCACAAGGAGTGCTGGGCTCTTCCCTCCACATGGGGGGTGGAGAACGGGGCGGGGCAGGGGGACCCCTCAAGGACTCACTACGAGCGTCCCCATATACAAAAGGTTACGTGCGGGATGCAAGGCAGCCTGAAACCTTCCAGCTGCCGGGTAATGGAACCCAAGAGTAGATGAGCCATCCTTCACTGTGCCCAACAAGGAAACAGTGCAAACTTCGTAACTCTCCCACCCAGGCTGGCTCACGGCTCATCTCCCACTCTGCCAGTTAATGCCCAAGAACTGATTTACTCTGGAGGCGGGGGGCGGGAGGGACACCGCCACAAAGCCTGGCAGGGGGAAGGAAAGCCTTTCACATGCAGCAGACGCATTTTACTGCATTCTGAATAACTTGCTTTTTAACCTTTACCCATCACTGTTATAACAGCTTCGATGCTTAGCTCTCTTAGGGAAAGGAGTGCTAGAAACTCACATTAATACAGAGACGTAATGAAGAAGAGGTTCGGGAAGGAAGAGTGAGGCAGAAGGAACAACGTGGAGAATGTGTATGCTAATGCTCAGCTTAGTCATCCTTTTTTTTTTTTTTTAAACAAAAATCTAGGCTGAAACTTTCTCAGTGAAGGGGGTGAACCAGGCATCGATGAAGGGTGGGAGTGGGAAAGCCCCGGAGGGAGCGAGAGTCCTCGGGGAAGGGCTCACCCCTGCTATGTGCTGCACGCATCCCACTCAGGCATGTCTGTCCTATCTCTAGGCTGCTTCAGGGAATAGGCTTGAACTGCACATTTACTAAATTTAGTTTTGCTCCTGAAATTCTGGAAAAACATGTGGGCCTATTTTTTACTTGCCTGTAGAGAAAGAGGTAAGAAATGATCCAGGGATGCAAGAAACATCTGGGACATCAAGGGAACTCTGATTTCGTGATTTTCCCCAGAAGGAGCCTGAATTGAGGGCAGTGTAGAGTATTGGACGAGGTAAAAATGAAGCACCATGTTGACTGGTGCCCCATAGGAGAATTCGGCCTTACTCTCGCTGTCCCAGGAAACAAAGTAATGACTGGGAAACACTGGGCAGAACCCTTCTTGTCAGATGCCACCAGCTTTCTCCTGAGCCTTTTCCAGACTGCTGGAAAGAGAGATGGTTGTGTTGAGTTTGCTGCAGGGGTGGTGTGTGCGACCCTCCAAGGATGAGGGAGGCTCGCAGGTGCATGTGCCGGGTTTGAAGCAGCACCAGCCTGACCTGTCGGCTACCTCATCCCCAAAGTAGAGTGTGTGGGAGGCCCTCCCCCCAATGCGGGCCCTGCACCCTGCATCCTGTAGCGGGACACCCTGTGAGAACATGCTCCCTGTGCTCCCTGGTCCAACACGTGACTCTGCGCGGGTTATGGCCACCTCCCCTCCAATGACTTTAAACCCCACGAGGACACAAAGTATGTCTGTCGTATGCCTTCCCAGATGCCCAGTGCCTGGCAGGGTGCCATTCCCTTCAGGGCACAAACCGAGCGTGCGCCAGGTATAAAGAATATGCAAATTTGCACCGGAATGGCATTTGGACAGCAGGAACTGTAGATAACGTAAGAATAACGTACCTTCGATAACAAAAAAACCACCCAATGAAAAACTGGCTGAAGGACCTGAATAGACTTTTCTCCAAAAAAGATGTACAAATGGCCAATAAGCACATAAAGAAATATGCTCGGTATTCATCAAGTGGGGAAATACAAATCAACACTGTAGCGAGATACCACTTCACACCCATTAAAAGGGCGATGATGAAAACTCAATAACTAACTTGCAGGAGCTGGTGAGGACGTGGAGAAACCAGAACCCTCGTGCACAGCTGGTGGGAGTATGAAATGGGACCAAGAGTCCAGTTTGCGGAAAACAGTTTTGGTTCCCCAGAGAGTGAAACACAGAGTTAACCGCATGCTCTAGAAATTCCACTTCTAGGTACATCCTCAAAAGAACTGAAAGCAGGGACTCCAACAGACACTTTGCCCACCCGTGTTCACAGCAACTCCAAGCACAACAGCCAGAAGGTGGAAATAACCCAAATGTCCACTGATGGATGATAGGACTACACAAAAAATAGTCTATGACCACATCCTGGAGTAACATACAGCCTTAGAAAGGATTCTGACAGGTGCGACAAGATGGACAAACCTCGAAAACATCGAGATATGCAACAGAAGCCAGATGCAAAGGGAGAAATCGGGGAGGATTCCCCCCTATTGGAGGGACCTGGAGTAGGCAAACTCCTAGAGACAGAATGTAGGACAGAAGTTAACCAGGGCCTGGGTGGGGGAGAGGGACTAAGTGTTTAATGGGACGGCGACGAGAAAGTTCGAGAAATGGATAGTGATGTCTGCACATCATGGATGTACACTGAATTGCAAACTTAAAAAATGGTAATCGTGGTACACTTCACGTTATGTGCATTTTGCCACACACACAAAAATAAATGCACCTAAATGAGCTTTAAAGTCGAAGGGGGTTTTCCTATTCGTGCTGGCAGCCAAAAAAAATATTCCTAAGGTGATAAAAGTCCCTAAAAGCACTTACCACATGGCCTGGACGGATACGGGCTTAAAGACATGCATCCGTCCCGCAGTGCTGACGCTGAATCCCCTGAGGAGGAAAAACAAAAAAAGAAAGGAAGTGCTGTGAGAAGTTAGACCCTGTGGCCACACCAGATGACAAGGGTGGCTCACGCTTTCTGAGCAGGGAAGACAAGGCTGCTGCATCGAACAAGGGCAAGAACAGGAAAAAAGTGGGGGGGGGGGGGAAGTGTTCTCAAATCTGTAAGACTTGCTTTTAACCCGGCTACGCGAGGTCTATCAAAAACACAAACCCTGGCAAAGGCAACACCATCCGACACACCATCTTGTTCATGTTCCTGCCACTGTCCCAGCCCCCTGCTACTTCCTGCCCCACACATCCCACCCACTGTTTTTGTAATTGCTTGGGAAATATATTCACGGATGGCATAATCTGACAAAGGAAAAAAATATAACCATAATCCTGCCTCTTCAAAAAAAAAAAAAAAATCACATTTTAATTTTTCTTCCCCGATTCTATGAGGCAATTTAACTTTCACCGTTGGAATCCTGGTGGAGGGGCAACTTGTATTCAGCTCCTTCCCCCGCTCCTGGCAGAACCCGAGTATTTCCCCTGGAAGCAAATGTACGTGGAACCCGGATGGCCCCTCGTCTCTTGTCTACCTTGCCCAGGACACACGGAAGGCTTCCTCCTCTGCAGCCCCCGGAGACGCACCTGACACGCTGCTGTGCCCACTGGCTGCTTGCCTCCCCCCGTACCCCCACGGCTGTGTGCTCCGGCCGTGTCCTTTCCAACCGTGAACCTACAGTGACCAGCTCCGCGTGGGGGGCACGTACCGAGTATTCATTTAACACATCAAGGGAAAGGAATGAATGTCAGCTCCCTGACGCGCTGGAACGTCACACAGCAGCACATCCCCTGTAAACACTCTTCCGTTGATACTTCAAGACCCAAACTCCCTTATATAATGTCCCAAATATCCCCGGTCCTTGTGTGAGCACGTCACACAGGTGACTGCTCCTAATTATCAAGGATGCCCAAAGTGGAAGAATCTCTTAGTAGTTTTTTTTTTTTTTTTTAAGATTTTATTTACTTATTTGAGAGAGAGCATGAGAGGGAGGAGGGTCAGAGGGAGAAGTAGGCTCCCTGCTGATTGGGGAGCCCGACACGGGGCTCGGTCCCAGGCCTCTGGGGATCAGGACCTGAGCCGAAGGCAGACGCTTCACTGACTGAGCCACCCAGGTGCCCCTGGAAGAATCTTTTAAAGAGATCTCCTTACCCGTCTCCGTCAAGGTGGATTTTCGTGTCGCTCCACAGCCGGAGAACCATCCCGATGGTGCAGCTTTTACTGCTCAGGAGAAAAGAGAAGATGCCCAGAGTCAGGGTCCGCCCGCTCGTGCACCCTCTTCCCTGCCTTTGCCCAGCCTGTCCAGCTCTCAGAAAGGCACCACCACCCGACCTGGGCCTGGCTGCTGGGTGTGTATCAGGGAGAAGCTTTCAGGCTGTCTGCGTAGGGACCACTTGCCACTGAATTCTAGAAGACGTGAGCCTGGGAGGGTCTCATCAGAGGGGTCTCCAGTGACCTCTACTTGGAGACAGTCCCAGGGGACTGTGACCCCGCCAAAGTGCGGATGGAGCTCCAGAAACGCCAGGTCTCGGCCTTGGCTCTCAGGGGGCAGGGAGTGAGTGGCTGACCACATGCCCACGCTGCAGCAGGGGTGAAGCCGCTGATGGCTGGCGCATTCCTGGCACGAGGCCACACGCACTCCAGGGGCCACAGGCGAGCCGTGGCAGCCAACCGGGCCTCTTGTCCTCGAGGGTGGGGAGAGTGCCAACACCATGGCTGCAGTTCATTTCTGGGCCTCCGTTTCTGTACCTTTTGCACAGCCGCAGTTTCAAAATGAGCTTAATCTGCTTTTGGTTTGTTCACCGTAACAGTGAAATGATACCTAGTGACTTTGGAGATAGGTGCCGCTGAGAAACACAGAGGGACAGAAAGGACTTTATCGGAGGGTTACTCGGATTGTTAGGAAAATCCTTCAGGCATTTAAAAGAAAGAGTCTGCTCATGAGAGACCACGGTAATGGCCAAGGTCCCCTCCAGGGATCTTGGACGTACACCTCTACTCCTTAGCAACAGCTCAGGGGGTAACGTGACGCCTATGACAGGGAGCTCTGAGCTCACAGACGTCCCTCTTTCCCTGGAGTGCTGGTGACCAAGTGGGACTCTTCCACCCTCTGCTTCTGTCTGTGGGGAAGGAAGCTGCAAGCCCTTCAGGTCAAATCAAACGAAGCCTTTTGTGTTAGGCACATTACCTGACCCCCCACCCCTGCATTCCTACCCACTCTCGATGGGCTAATTCTACTTCCTTTGTAGAGTTGCAAAATGAAACGTATGCTGAGACCCACAGAGCTCCGGAGCTGCTTGCTGTGTCAGTGCTTGGGAGGCCGAGCAGGGGGCCCCCCCGTAGCCCAAACCGACATGCTGAGAGCCCAGGGCAGAGGGCACCTGGGAACACGTGGCCAGGCCTGGAAGACTCACCCCCTTTCAGCACTGAGGACCCACGCCAGGGACTGGTAATGAGGAGAGAAGACAGAGCTACAAGGAGCACTGGACTGGACTGGGGGTGGGGGGTCAAAGGCCCAGGCCCAGGCCTAGGGCAGGAGGGGGCCTTCCAGGGCAGGCCGAGATGAAACTGTCCATATGAAACAAGGGCAGTATCTAAACTGGTTTCCCCTACCTGCAGAGATGGGGAAGAGCCTGGAGAGAGCACTGCGTGCATGGGGCTAAGTCCACGAAGGACTCCCACTCAGGGTCTGAACCTGCAGTCAAGAGCACAGGCGGGGACCATAGCACGACTGAAAAAACTCTGCAAATTCCCTAACGTCCCCTTATCTGTTGTTCTGTGAGTTTCCAGTAGTCCTGTAGTGACGGACAGTAAAATGTCTATAGGGAAGGAGGGCCTGCGTGCTGGCGTACAGGGGGAGCAGGGGCACCCGGTCAGGGAAATGGGGTCTTCTGGGAGGAATGACCTCAAGGGATGACGTGGGTGGGGCAGCTGGGGGAGAAGAAAAGCTTCAGAGGAAACTGAAACAGCAGGAGCAGAGGGGCCAGTGGGGCCAGCGTGGGGACCCGAGGGCCAAGCGGGAGCCAGGCCTGGCACGTGGGGCGCCGTGGAAGCCCTTCGCAGACTGCACGGTGCCAGCAAGCGCAGGGCAGCTGTGTGTGCTCATGGCACTCACGGTGCTCTCGCCTCCCAAATGCAAGATGGAACTTGGGGTGGCCGCTCCTGTCTTCTGGGGCGACGCATGTGCAGATGGGTGGCTCTGAAAGAGAACCCGTGAGCCCGCAGGGCCCGTCTCTGCCCCTGCATCGTCCCTTCCGACACGGCCCCTGCCTATCCTGCTGCCGGAACTCCCACAGGGTACGTACCCGCTGTGGGCAGCACTCATCGCTCCCTCCTTTTTTTTTTTGGAATAAGGAAGCAAAATCTCATGTCGGGAATTGAGAAAAACAAACATCTCATGCTTTCAGCAGGCCAAAAGCTTCTGTAAGGACCAGGGCTTTAGTGCCTGGGGCTCCCCAGTGTGGGGCCGCAGAAGAGCGCCCAGGGCCCAGGCCCCAGGTGCCCGCCTGCCTGGGCCTGCAGGGCTGCCACTCAGGCCCGACAACAGGAAGGCTGCTTAGGTCCCATTCCCCTCTGACCACCTGCTCACCCTCGGCAGCCCCTTGCCCCACCTCCCCAACCACAAGACACGGCACCGGCCTCAGGGTTGGCACCTGCACGCGAGCCTGTCTACTCCAACTGTGAAGGACGACGTGGAGGGCATGCATACGCGTCTAATGCTACGGTCACGACCTCCAGACTCTGAGGTCGGAGAGCAGAGGCCAGGCACACAGAAAGTGCAAAGAGTACAGATGGTGGCGTAGGAATGAATTCACGAACAACGGGGTGCAGAGGAGAGTGCAGCATATCGATGTGCAGGGTCTACACTGCGGGGCCCGGCTTCTGATGCCCACCATAAAGGCGCGGCTTCTGATGCCCAGCTCTGCTAGTAGGACGGCCTTGAGGTACCCACCCCGACCTCTCGAGCTGTATTTTTCATCTGTTACACACCAATCAGGGCTACCTGCTCCACGGGGCGGTTTAAGGGTTCAATGAGATGCTGAGGACATGCCGTGGCAACCGCCCTGGGCTCTTCCCACGGAAGCAACAGAGGTGGCTAGCAGGAGGGGCAGAACTCCATGGTAGGCACATCCCACGGGGAGGCAGGTTCCCGCTCTGGGCTGGAGAGTGTTAAAGAATGGACCACATGTGGCAAGGAACGCCCCTGCCCCGGAAGGAACTCCGAAAGGCTGGCTGATCATCAAAGAGCAAATGTAACTGCATCGCTGTTTCGCACTGAATACCTCTGTGCTGCACAAAACACCGAGCTCCGTCTGTGTCCCAGAGCGCCGGCCTGGGGGTGCCCTGACACGAGGTGCTGGGCCCTCTTGCCTTCCGGGGCGCTCCTCACAGCCTGCCTCCTAAGACCTGCCAGGCTCCACAGTCTTCCAGATCCAGACTTCCCAACTAGCCCAAGGCCACAGATGCCGGCTCACACGTCTCTATCTACGTGTGCCGCACAAAACTTTCTTAGGATGCTACCCTGTACCAGGAAGAAGGTCATCCAAGAAACGTCCTCCCTCTTTCTTCATGGGCTTGTTAGCTGGGAACAAAGTCTTGGTCCCTCCTAACAGCAGTTCTCTCGTGGGAACAAGACGAGACCACATAGCCACCACACCATTCACTGCGTCTGTGGCTTTTTCTGTCCTGCCGTCGATTCTGCCCAAGATGCCTTCGAATGCAGCCCCCACTGCCCCGTCCCTACTGCCCACTTGCCCTCTAAGACTTGGTGAGCCACCACACGCGGCAGAAGGCCTCTGGCTTGCCCCCTCTGAGCCCACCCCTGTCCCGTGCTTCCACACCCCCCCGAGCACCCCTCCATCACCGAGCCCGTTGCCCTGCCATCTGGTCATGGCTCCTTCCTCGCTAAGCTTACAGGCTGTCAGAGGTGGGCCACAGCTTTGGCTGCTTCTTTGTGTACCTGGCCCATTGCCTCATACACAGGAGAACGCACACACTTGCCTTGGCGGATGAGCAGATTAAAGATACGAATAGAGGGAGCCTATCTTAATCCAGGTTTCACAAAGCCAGGGTCTGCAATGATCTCACGCACATGCACGTAATCCTAGATGTAAGAGGAGCCATTCGCCCTCATTTCACACACATAATAGGGTCTGTGATACAACTAACTTGCCCTCCAGTTATTGGAAAATTCCAAACCTCCTTTCAGCCTCTGACCAAGGACCTGGCAACAAATACTTGGGAGTCCACCTGGGATGGTAATATAGGGGAAGCACTTGGTATGATGCCTATCAGTCACATACTTCTGCACAGGCCCGTCTCCACTTCATGTGGCTCCCTCCTGCGTGTCCTTGCGTGTTCACCACAGCCGTCACCTCTTTCAGGAAGCCCTCCTGGCTCAGGTGCTCTCTTCCATGGCACCCCCGATAGCAACCCAGTGGTAAACCTCTAAGCTCAGTGTAACTTTTCTATCCTCTCAGTAGGAGCTGAGAGCAGAGACTGAATCTAGCACAGCGCCAGGCACGCACGAGCCGCAGTGGTGCGTTCTACTGTTCTGCATGCCTGGCCACCCGTGCCGCTGACCACCACACATCCCATCATCATCTCCCACGGACACGGGACCGCGGCAACCCAGCCACCAGACTCACCTTTCCTTACTGGAAAAGTCGACTCCCAGCAAGATACTCTCCTCCGTGTCCTGGCGCCCGCTGCTGTCCACCACCACCATGTACCGGACCCGCTCCGCCCAGGCGCTCTCCAAGCGCACGGCCTAGACGGGCGAAGACGCTCTCACTGGCCTGCCTTTCAGGGTGGTGGCCCCTTCCGTGACCAAATCAACACCAAGGGCTTTTGTTTTCTACCTTCCCTCCCATGAGCAATTAAGATGAGATTCTTAAGAGCAGGAGCCGCGTCTGTTTATATCCATGCACGACGGACAGTGCTTGGCTCTGGGGAGATTCCCCTAAAGTTGGTCAAATGGGTGAACAGGTACAATCCAGAGAATGAAGATCTCCACCCTCAGATCGACACGGACACCTATCATGTCCTTTCTCTGGACCTCATGGGTGGTGAAGAGCAAACTTTTGTGGCTTTTGTGAACAATTTGGGAGAATCTGCTGGAACACAGGAACTCCCCACCTCCCACTGCTCGTGAATAATTCCCTACCAAATCGCACAATTAAAAATTAAAACTTGCCGCTCTTTGTCTCTTCTTACCAGCTTGATCCGATCTTCACAACGCAGAAGGTTGATCATTACTTGAAGATGTTGGGGCAGGTCACCTGTTGGACCAATGAAGAAAGTTTTAAAAGGTCACCCACCCACCTTCTAGGCAGAAACCTGCAAGGGGCTGATGTTAAGGGTCTGGATGAAGACTGTGAAATCAAAATTCCCCCCACCTCCACCCCAAGAGAAGCGTCACAAAGACTAGGAGGCTCAATTTCTCTTACTCCACTCCTGAATGTTGCCTGATGAGGATGGGGAGATCTAGCTGATGATGGCCACATATTTAGAAATTGCTTTTATATTCTGAAATCTGGGGCGCCTGGGTGGCTCAGTTGGTTGAAAGTCCAACTCTTGATTTTGGCTCGGGTCATGATCTCAGGGTCGTGGGATCAAGCCCCGCGCGGGGCTCCACGCTCAGCATGCAGTCTGCTTGAGATTCTCTCCTCTCCCTCTGCCCCATCCCCTGCTCGTGTGTCCCAGAGCTTGGGCCCCGTGACGACCACCATGATCAACATCCACAGTGAGACCTCCATGCCTGACCACCCCGTCTGGTCCCTGTGCTGCCGGGGCTTTGTGGCATTCGCCTACTACGTGGAGTCTAGGGACTGGAGGGTAGCAGGTGCGGTGACTGGGGCCCAGGCCTATGCCTCTACCACCAAGTGCTTGCACATCTGGGCTCTGGTCTTGGGTCTCCTTCGATCACTATGGTCATCATTATTTTCACCCACTGGCTCACTGATGATTATCCAAGCAATTTCAGAGGTCATAAAATGTTATGAAGGCTATTAGCAGCTGCCCATGGCCTGAGGCTCGCACCCCTTCTCACGGCAGTTTATATACACATCAGTCTAGAACTGAATTCAATAAAGCATTATAAAGCACAATTACTTTATAAAGGCAGTAATGCAGAGCTTCTAGCTTCTCTGAGCAATCCCAGAGCCCGGGAGGTGCCTCCGAGCTGGGGTGTAGGGAGGAGAGCTTCTCAGGGCTAGTAAGTCTCCACAGACACGGAGGATCAACACAGCTGAAAACAGGCTGTGTGTTCCAGGCTTGGGGGGGGGGGGGCTACCCAAGGTTCGTAATCAGTGAGTAGCAAGTGGGACTCTAACACGGCTTTTTCCCCACCTTATACATTTCATGGTTTCTTTCCAAAGGAAAGGTTCATCTGCAAAGACGCTGGTCTACAAGAAAGTAGGAGTAACTCCTAGAAGATCTACGTTAATGCTGATTTGTGCCATGCCAAGAAGGAACAGAATTATTTTTACTTTTATTACTATTATTATTTTTAAAAATATTTTATTTATTTATTTTATTTGAGAGAGATAGTGACAGACATAGCGGGAGGGATCATAAGCGGGGAGGAAAGGGAGAAGCAGGCTCCTGCCCAGCAGGTAGCTGGACGTGGGGCTTGATCCTAGGACCCTGGCATCACGACCCGAGGTGAAGGCAGACGCCCAACCAACTGAGCCACCCAGGCGCCCCTATTATTATTATTATTTTTAAAGATTTTATTTATTTACTTGACAGAGAGAGACACAGCGAGAGAGGGAACACAAGCAGGGGGAGTGGGAGAGGGAGAAGCAGGCTTCCCGCGGAGCAGGGAGCCCGATGTGGGGCTCGATCCCAGGACCCCGGGATCATGACCTGAGCCGAAGGCAGATGCTTAACGACTGAGCCACCCAGGCGCCCTCAGAATTAATCTTTAAAAAAACAAAACAAAACAAAATATTATCCTATAGATCACAACCAGAATCCCAGAAGGATCGGTACACTGGATTCGTTCCTTTTGCAAAGGCATGTTTTGAATTTTAGGTCAGGCTGACAGATGATGTCCAAATTGTACTTCTTGCCTCAGAGAGGACTTGGGTTGTTGGAAGCTGGCCCCTCTCGTCTGTTCTCTCTGTGACAGGACTGCACGGTATAAGACACCCCACACTGGCACTGCTTTCCATAAGGAATGATTGGCAGGTAACGGTTCATGTTTAAGGAGGACGTGGAGCTCCTTGTCCCCCCTCCGCTACCCAACAGCACCCTCGCCTGTGGTGACCCCATGGTCCCAGGGGCACACACCCGCCTCAGCTGGTCCTGGGCTTGCCTGCACGCCACCACCGTCCGCTCCAAGTCACGGAAGCACACAGAGGAAAGCAAAAACAAGCCCCTTTGTCTGGTGAGTGCCCAAATGAAAGGGACATTTTCCACACAGATAGGCTCCTTTCAGCAGGACTGCTTGTGGAGATGTGGAATTGCTGACCGACAGAACTCCCAACTGCAGCCTGGCATCCACACACTGCCTCTATATGTTGAAGTGTTCACTCAGCACTTGCGGAAAGACCAGAGACTGTAAGCTTGAAGTAGAGGCCCTCGCCAGAGTCTCGGACCGGGGACTAGCTGCACTGACCCGAGTGAGTCTTGTATGGGCAGGATTAAGCCTCACTCCTTCTCAGCTCTGTGTGATAGCAGACGGGGCTGGGGGCCATCCAGGGCACTCGACAGTGATTCTAGAAAAATAGGAATTGATGGAAAGGCCAGTCTGTGCCTGCCCCAGGGACGTTTCCTGAGAGTCCTGGGACAGTCACGGTCCCTCTTGCTTTGGGGAGCTCATCGGCCATTCTAGACCTCAGGGGCGTAAAAGCCACCAAGCCTGAAGCTTTCTTACTTTCCTGTACGTTCCAGAGATGCACGAACCAGCCCGACTTATGGTTTTTACATGGCTTTGTACTTGCTTCCCCAAGCTCGAGAGTATGAAAACACTGTTAGAATCAGAGGATGGAGACACTGTATACTATGGGTGAACAAAGCCGGAGCATTCGCTTTGCTGTATGTATTTAACCAACGAACATTGGTTAAATTCCTGACAGGGCAGAACCATTAGCAGATTCAAGAGAGAAGGTTCTGTTTGTAGGATTACGGTACTCGAAGTCGTTGTAGTAATAATCAGAGCTACCATACACAGAGCACCCATGAGATGGTAAATAGGTTACATGCATACAGTTTTTTTTTTTTTTTTTTTTAAGTAGGCTCCACGCTGAGGGGGCTTAAATTCACGACCCTGATCTCAAGACCTGGGCCGAGATCAAGAGTCGGATGCTGAACCGACTGAGCCACCCAGGCGCCCCTACATGCATACATTTTAAACCCCATCCTGCCTGAGGTACCGGTATTTGATGCCCATTGTGAAGATTGGGCAACTGAGGCTCAGAGGTGACTGCTCAGTAAGTTGTAGGACTGGGATCAGAAGCCCGGTCTGTCTGGCTCTAAAACACACACTCTTGCCCCAACCCACACTGCCTCCTTGTGCAGGATAACTGTTTTCTGAGCTTCAAACAGAGCTACATCTTGATTCCAAGTATCAGCATGTGAAAATCCCGACTGACCCCTGGTGTTTGCTGTAAAGTGTAAGACACGAAATTCTAACCTAGGCACTCAGGTCCAAAATGAGGCGAGAGGACTTGAGGTGAGAGATAAAATGATCACAGTGGCAAGAAAACTGGCCCCGACTGCCAGCTGCTTTCACCTGCTTGTTGTTCTGAGGGTCAGAGGCCTTTGCAGGTCGCACTGAGAAATGCGCAGCCCGTCCCAGAAGTGCCCGCAGAGGCTACGGGCCTATTACAAAGATTCCCTTGTACGCAATGTTTTCTGGTTCCTCTTTTCAAACTGCCTTCGGTGTCAGAGTCCAGTCACCTAAGAAAACCAGTCTCTGTTACCATATAGGCATTTCTTACTCATGTGCTATTGGACCTAAATGAATATTGGGTTTGATCCCCACTTTATCACTTCAGTCTACTTCCAGAAACCAAATCCACTGATAAATCATAAAGATTTCCCACCCCAATGCCTGCTGAAGACTCATAAAGAAATTCCCCAAATGAGAGCTTTCCAGATGCTCAGAGAAATGACCAGAGTCCTCAGAGAAGGTATAGGGCATCCCAAGGTGGTTATTTTCAAGGGGACAACGTCTGGCTATCACAGGTTCTGGTGCATTAGTTAAAAAAAAAAAAAAAAATCAGGGCGCCTGGGTGGCTCAGTTGGTTAAGCGACTGCCTTTGGCTCAGGTCATGATCCTGGAGTCCCGGGATCGAGTCCCACATCGGGCTTCCTGCTCAGCAGGGAGTCTGCTTCTCCCTCTGACCCTCTTCCCTCTCGTGCTTTCTATCTCTCATTCCCTCTCTCTCTCAAATAAATAAATAAAATCTTAAAAAAAAAATAAAAAAAAAATAAAAAAATCATACTGTAACTTAAAATCTGCAGTTAACTGATAAACTGTGGGTGGGAAATCCTCACATCCAAACAGAACGCTGCTGACTGCCTTATTTCTTGTGTAGACATGCACAGTCCGCGGGACACTAGCTCTCGGTGCTCCCTGGAAAACGCGCATGGCTTACCTGCTCATGAAAGGAGCTTCTGCTTTGCACCAGGCGCATGACAAGCCTGTGTTCCGCTATTTCTCTGGCCTTGAAAACCAGCAACTTGCTTACCACCAGCAATGGAAGGCTCCCCCACTGCACAGAAAATAAGTTTCCAGGTAAGAACCTCAATTTACCTGCATGCTTGTGGGGATGCTGAAGGCTTCGCTGGCTCTGAGGGTTGTTTCCTTGCTGTAAGAAGAGTGCTGCTCCTTTCACCATGAAAAAGCTCTCACTTAAGCTGGGAAGGATGAAACCAGAGCACGGTCAGGCTGGAATTCAGAGGGGAACATGGGCAAAGACACGCAGCAGAGGAAAAGCTTTGGTGCAGGCAAATGGCACATACGACGCACACGGGACAAAAGGGCTATTCTGATCATTTCGCGCCGCACTCTTCCCGCACCTTCGCTACAAGCCTGCTGCTGGAGTCTGTGTGATGAACTCAGGCTTCGGCTAGAACGCCCGAGGTCCTTGGGGCTCTTGCAAAGCCGACAGCCCCTTCCTCCTGCAGGATACTCTAAAAGGATCTCCCTGCATCACGTCTCCTAAAGATAGAGAGCAACTCTCTGAATTTTGTGACTTTTTCGCACTCTTGCTGTGGAATCTGTGGCTCCCTGGCTATGACAACTTCACTGATCTTGGTGCCTTCCCTTGATGGAATACGAAGAAGAGGAAGTTATACTTTCACTATTGATTTGCATCTTAACAAAAGCCGGTGGTTACTGACCCCGTGATTTAGCTTAGTCAAGGTTACAGTGTCACTGCTGTGGTAGAGAACCTCCAGTTGACACAGTGAATTTCTCAGCAAAAGGAACCTTTGGTTTTTGTTATTTTAAACCAGCAATAACACTGACATTCGACATACAGCTTGAGAACTCACGATTTAAATTTTAAACATTTCACGATTTGGCTATCAAAAAAAAATCTTTAGCTTACGCAGAAATTAAGACTATAAACTGACAGACTGTATTAGCTACTAGTTATTAATTATTCAAAAATACTGTTCATGCGGAAAATTACCCATAAAATGCACTAAAATTATTAACAGTGGTTTTTTTTGGTGGGGGGAGGATTGGACCACCTATGATTATCTTCTTTGTGCTTCTTGGTATCTTCCAAATTTTCTATACTGAGCAAATATTAACTTTTTAAAAAGATTATTTTTTATTTGATTTTCAGAATAAGGGAAGACATGTACTGTATGTTATAATGGAAAAGCATTTTATTTCTATCAATTTTGTGAAAGATCAGAGTTCACAACAAAGGGAACTGTAAAAATCATTAATTCTGTCTTGAGCAACCAATTAACATACACATGATTTGAAGGGCAAATCTCCAAGAAAAAGCAGCACTTTTTGTGTGCGTTTGTTTTAACAGGAAGCAAATTGATTCCCGACAGAAATACAGGGACATTTTCTGTAAATATAAAAAAAGCAAGATCACCTTCTCCCCAGACGTCTAATGTTAGTAGTTAAATGTTCTGAATCCTGGAATAAAAACCTCAGTTAAGTCTAATACACAACTCTAGGTGCTAAGAAAACTCACCACATTGAACTCAGCGGCTCCTGGAATCAGAAAAACAGTGATCTTGTATCATATGAAGTCTACAATAAAATCTGTGCCTTCTGCTGGTTGAATTCTCATGCCAAAAATAGTGACTCTGCTCAAATGCCCAACGATAAGGCTCAGGGCTGCCTCTCTTACTTGGGCCTTTGAGTTATTGACGGTTTGTAGATTTCATTTACCAATCCTTTAACATCCATACAGCTTTTAGCTTTTCCTCATTAGTATCCCCAACTGTGCTGCCAGCTGCAAGAACTGGGGAGCCCAGGATTATAAATACCGTAAGAGGGGGCACCCGGCTGGCTCAGCCTGTAGAGCCTGGGACTCTTGATCTCAGGGTTGTGAGTTCAAACCCCACGCTGGGCGTAGAGATTACTTAAAAATAACACCTTAAAAAAAAAAATACGGAGGGGCGCCTGGGGTGGCTCATTCGGTTAAACTTCCGACTCTTGATTTCAGCTCAGGTCATGACCTCAGGGTCATGAGATCGAGCCCCGTGTTGGCTCCGTAATGGGCATGGAGCCTGCTTAAGATTCTCTCTCTCCCTCTCCCCCCCCCCCCCGCCCACAGCCACCACAAAAAAAAAGAAAAAGGGAAAAGAGAAGAAAAAAAACAAACCCATACTGACCAGAAGCCCGAACACTCTGGAAACAGTCAGCCATTAACGGTGACCTTTGCCTTTGAAATTATGAGCAAAAATTCCCCTTGGTTTCCCTTACATTTCCTTTGGAAAAAAAAAAAAAGGAACAATGCAAAAGAATAGGCTGGTTTTATCCCGTGATGGCTTACAAGGCCAGTTGTTTCTCAGTGTTCCTGTGACGGCTAAAGAATCGGAGTCCCCCATCTACATATGAAGTCAGGGGCCGTGTGGATGGGGGCCCTGGAACACTGCAGCTGCCTTCCAGGCAATGAGGCACCAGAGTTTACTGTAAAGAGCGAGATTTAAAGCTGCTGGGAAGCCCACAAAGCACATTCTCTGTCTCAGGCCTGTGAGACTGCCCTGCATCTGGAGAGACAGTAAGCAGATACAGCCCGAGCATGACCGCATACGATGACTCTTGGGGCCAAGAGGCTGGAGAGCATGGGCAGTCACAGCATTTACAGAAACAAAATGCAGATATTCCTGTGACCCTGTTTCCTGTCTTCTGCTCTGAGCTCACTCCAGGCCCTAAGCCTCACGCACCCTCTGAGTGGCCGATGAGAACACCATTTCCCGCTGCCAGGACTCCATGGGGTTCTCTGTGCTGGGCTCCTAATACAGGGAAGCGTGGTACCCCAATTTGTGAGAAATCCATTTTGGGGGAAGGCCTGGGTGGCTCAGTGGGTTAAGTGTCTGCCTTCGACTCAGGTCATGATCCCATGGTCCTGGGCTAGAGTCCTGCAGTGGGCTCCCTGCTCAGCGGGGAGTCTGTTTCTCCTTCTCCCTCTGCCCCTCCTCCCCTGCCCTGCTCATTCTCTCTTTCTCCCAAATAAATAAAATCTTAAAAAAAAAAGAATCCATTTTGGGGATGGCACACCCACTTTACTAAGTTCTCAGAGCAAGGAAGTACAGACCTACAAACCACCCATCCCAGCTACAGAAAAACCACCCTTCTCCCCCAAAATGCTGTCCTAAAAAGTCTGTGACTGAAGTTCCAGAAAGGTTAGACCCAGACCAATAAAACAACTGTTTTCCTCCATCGCTTTAAGAAAAACCTTGATGGGAGAGTAAAAAACGAGTTCAGCCCCGGCCCTCCCTGCACCACCGCCCCCCTCCCCCCGTCACCCCCACCCCAACACTTTTATCTCCGTGGTACAAATATGTTCTCAGACACTGGTCACTGCCCATTTCAGGAGATGACACAAGCATTAAGAGTTTTCTACAAGGCACTGAGGACAGACGAAAAACCCCAGCGCTCAGAGCATAAACGACCAGGGTCCTCCAGAAACCGATCCGTGGTAGGAACAGAGAGGTCGGGTGGTGATACGTACTAATTTGGGTTGGAAACCTCTGAAGAGCGGAAGCTGTGAGTTGACTGAAGGGAGACGCAGAAGTCCGTGAAATAAAACACGTTCATGACAACCGGCTTCGCATCTTTAACTGCCTCTGAGCGCCTGCCCTGCACTCCCTCCGGAGAAAGGGAAGGAAGGGGCCGGAGTCCCCGTCCCCAGACAATGGTCCCACCCAGAGCGCGAGTGGCTCTTGTGGGACTCTGGTCTTCCCCTGATGTTTGGGTTTAAAAAGGCCCTTGTCCCTGCATATCCAGATGAAAGAGGGCCATTCAGAGAGACCAAAACAGCTGAAGTTCCTCTAATCACTTCACTCCTACGGGTTTCTGTGGGCCTGGGGAACAAGCACGAGGGTGAGCATGACATTGTGAGGGAAAACAGCTGGCCGCCAAGGAACAGATCCCGAGCAATGAGGACCCCATTCTGGGTGAAATCGACAGCCTGAAGAACTCCTATTTCCATCAAATTGCCACCCATTCACCCACTGGTGACAGTTGGCAGCTGCCGCAGTTAGCCCATGTTGTCAAAAGCATTTTGCTTTCTGAGCATTCTTTGGTCATGCTCATCGCTGCCTGAGGAGGCGAGGGAGAGTGTGAGGGGGAGAAGCCAGGTAGAGGGACCCGCGTGTGCACACACAGGAGGAGCTTCGAGAACGACAGGCATGAAGGGCAGGGCAGGCTGCAAAGGGAAAGCAGGCCCAGGTCCCCAAGGGCCTGGCATGAGACCCTGAAACCCGCCCGGCAGGAGCCAGCAGGCGCTGTCTGCAGCGCTTCCTTGGGCCGGTGAAACCAATCAAGGACACGACTAGCCACCCTGCAGGGTAGACTGGGATAAGCACCCAAAGAAAGGGGCCCTGCTGGTGTTCAGAAGAGGGGAGAGGGGCGCATCTAACTGGTGGCTTTTGGAACGCTTGCTGAAGGAGGGAGCACCGGGCAGAGACTCCTGGGGAGGCCTGGAAGCTTCCCCCAGCTTCCGAAGGATAAATTAATCCTCACAAGAGGATTAAGTGGGGGCACATACTACCACGATTCTGCAGTGGAGGGAACTACAGCTTGCCCAGGAACATAATAACATCTTTACAAGTTGGGACGGGACCAAATCCCTCTGCCCCATGCCCATCTTCATAACCCACGTCCCTACCAGCCCGAGGTTACCCTGACGTCACCTCTGCCCCTGCCTGCCCTGGCGGTTAACTGCAGGGCGGCCGCTTTGGTTTCGCTAAAGCACATGTCACTGGGAAGTCAGAATACGGTCGCTCGCCAGCCCTTCTTCCCAGCAGATGAAGGCATTGCGAGAAGGGAGAGCAGGCATGAGTCAGGGAAACAGGGCTCCCTGTCAGAGCTCCCCCCCCCAGCCCTGGGGGCAAGCAGGAGGCCCAGGGGGACCACTGCCATCACCCTGCCCACAGGCTCCACCACGATTGTGGGGCGGGAGATGGCCGTCCGGTCCCTCTGGACTGAACAGGAATCTGGAGGCAGAGTTCTGTGGGCAGCACAGGCCCGGCTAGTGGAGAAGCTGCCTTCAGAGCAGGCTTCTCAACAGCAGTGTTATTTGCTGAGCACCTGCCGCGTGGCAGAGATGGTGGCCGGGTGCGAGGCTACACCGTGGCGTCAGCTCCCACAGCTCTACCGGCCAGGCAGCATTTTGTCCAAATGACACATGAAGAAAGCCGGTCAAACTCTTGCAGCCTCCAGGAACCACCCCGTCTTTTAACCAACTCCCTTGGGGGTTCTGGGGCACACTGGACTTTAAGCAAATAAAATGCAGTGGTCTGGGAACCCATATTTCTGGGCTCCAATTTATGTTCTACTCTACTCTTGGAAGCAGCCAAAGAGGTTAGCCTATAAATGCACCTGCCCATCTCCTACCAAACACTCTCGGTCACAGGGTCCTGGCCTTTGAAAGGCAGCCCTGCATGAGGATATGAAATGACAGTAACAAAACGGACACATCGGCCCTGGGATGGGCTCTGCTGTGGACAGAGCATTCTGGCTAATGTCAGGCACTTGATCTTCATGAAACTTCCCGGCAGGCCAAGCCAGGCATTATTATACTCATCTTACAGATGAGAAAACAGAAAGTTACTAAATGGTATGATTTTAGTATTTCCGACTCTACATCTCACCCAAAATCAGAGAATTGGAGCCCCAAGCATAGGCTCTGAAAAGAATCCCAAACTGATGGGGACTGGCTGAAACGAACTGAACTACTTCTACGTGGAGATCAACGCTCGAGTCCCTTGGCTCTGCACAGTGATGGCTGAGGGGACCGTGATTTGTCTAGCAGGCGCGATGACAATTCTAGGAGAAAAAAAAAAGAACGAATGTAAAGTTGTCACCACAGAAAAGGTGGGTGCCGGTGAATGCTCCCAAGAGGAGGTTCCATTAATTCCATTTAGATGAACAAATATTTGTTGTGCCTGGTCAGTGCTAAGTCCTGGGAATACAGAAATAAGCCAGACACAGCTCCTGCCTCGGAGCGACATTACATTCCAGGGGGTCAGACGGATGCAGGATAGTAACTGCAATGTGATGCAGCAGGTTCCACACTAGAGGGATCTACAGGGTGCTGCAGATGCATGCACATATGGACATGTGCATATACACAGGAGGGGCGCCCAGCACAACCTGGGGGTCCAAGGAGGTCTTTCTGGAAGAAACGACACAAAGTGGGGCCTCAGAGGATCAGTGAACACAGAGGAGGGGAGTAGGGAGCAGGAGAGTAGGAAGATTGTTATACATATCCCATGACAAACAGAGGAAGACCTGGTCTCTGTTGTAAAAGGCTCCACTGTGAATTCATAAATGTCTATTCTGGTTTACAAGTCAGTTCCTTATAAGTTTGGTTAGCGTTGAGTTGGTTTCTCAGAACTTGACCATCCCCTGGTGTGCTAATAAACTGACGTTTCAGAATGTGCAAAGTTAAGAACCAAACCTTAGGCCTCAAGTTGAGCCATCAACCTGTTAACGTCAGTTCTCAGCCCCTGAATGCTTACTACACCAATGGCACTCAATGAGTGTTGTTTTAAATAAATACATGTTAATGATTCCTTCCTCCTCAATGGTGCCCTACAGTTTTTGGAGAGCTTGCCCCTCCGTTTTTTCACTTAATTCTTACAATTTCATGCTTCTGATGAAGGGGTCAAGACAGAGCAGAGGAATGACTTGTTTGTGGCCACGTGTCTACGAAGTGACAGAGCTGCAATGAGAAGCCCCACGTTCGGTGCCCCGTGACAGGACACCTGGGTCAGAGGCATGATGGCCTGCCCCGTGGCTTCGGGGCGGCGGGTGAAGCTGGACAGATACAGATCTCAAAACCCCTACTGGCGATGGTCTGGATAGATTCAGACCCCATTCCTGGCAAAGTGAAGTTTGCGAAGACGGAAAGATCGGAGACTTACTATTGGCTCTCCCTCACATCCTTCCCTCACTTTGAACTCCTGGTCAAGAGTCACCAAGACCCCAGAGTTGTGCCAAGGCCCTGTTCTTTTTTGCTTTGTGCTTCACAACGCTGCTCGGCAGGGCCTCGTCCCAAACACCACCCTTCAGAGCATAAGAATACAAGTAACTCACCTGATACACCTCCCAGCGAGAGTCCGCCCCCCCCCCCCCCCCCCCCCGGTGCTCCCCTACACACAGAATGCTGAGGAGAGGGAAATTCCAGCTCTGCAGGCGTTCTACGGCAGGAACGGGGTCAGAGGCAAGAAATGCTGGCAGGGCTCAGTACAAATGTCTCTGCTGCTGGGGCATGTATTGTTTGGCTAGAAGGCGTAGGCTTTTCTCAGAGAGAAGGAATGTCCAAAAGTATTTCAGACAGTAAGAGACATTCTCCTTCATATCAACGGGTAGGAGCGAGCAGCTCCTACCAGGAATATGCCAGCAAGTTCACAGCAGCAGGATTTTCCCCCACCCCGTAGAGGAAAGACTGCAAATGATGTGCCTGGAGTTGGCTCTCCAAACCTTCGGACGCTTCCTTCATGCACCACCCTGGCAAGAGTCCTCAGGCCCCCCGCCTGTGGAAGCTTGAGCTAGTGCTATCTTCCTCTGTACATCTGGGATGCCAGGATCTAAGCCCCCTGAGGAGGGCAGAAGACACAACGGCTGCATTGTGCTGGAAATGCAGTGGCAGCAAAGACAACGTTGCCAGCCAGAAATAACAGGCGCACGGAGGAAATGTTTTTAAAACAACGCAAAAATTCCAAGGGCAGATGATCTCAACCGTCCCAGGTCCTTCGCCCTTTCTTTTTGGTATGCAGCCCCAACCCATATTCACTGGCCGCTGAGTCCTAACCTTTCCCAAGGTCCTTTCCTCCCCAGTTCCTCAGTCACCATCCAGTTCTGGCCCCCTTGTCCCTGTGACAAGCCATGCCACATCATCCCCTGGGCCCCGCTGCGCACCTGGCTCTATGCTGGGCACTCAGAATGTTCCTGCAAGATGGTGGACATGCTCTCTACCTGCACTGTCCAAGCGAGGAGCCACTAGCCACAGGCACCTCCCAAACACTGACAGTGTGGTAAATGTGACCGATCAACTGAATTTGTCATTTTATTAATTCTAATTAAATTCAAGGTGAATGAGCCACATGTGGCTAGCAGCTATGGTGGAGGGCGGCTCAGCTTCAAGAGCCCTCTGTCCACGGAGAACCAGGGCACGGACCTCTCGCCTCCAATCCACCGCACAGATCCTAACCACAGCTCTTGTTACACCCTTCCTGGCTCCAGAACTTTCAATGATGCCACATTATCTGTAGAATCCATCCTGCTTCTGCTAGCTTTCTACGGTAGCTACAATTAGCCGCTATACGTTGCTGACCTCAATTTCATTCATCTGACACTCTCTGACCTCAAGGAGCTCTAAAACAAACAGAAAAAGTGACTTATAATAAAAACCTTCCTCGTATGACCTTGTACACGGTTCCCCCCGTTCTCCACAAGGTCTCTGTTTTCCCTGTGCGGTCGTTCTCATCATCTCTTCTACCCTGGCCTCAGTTCGCTGTCTTCTCTCTCTCCTGTCTGCCTCCCCACTGCGTGCCCACCTGCCAGTGTTCACGCCTTCTCCGGGAAGCCCTCCCTTGCCGCCCCAGCAGTCAGCCATGGCTTGCCCTTTCAACATCTCTTAGCACTTTCTCTCTTCTTGCCGGTTAAGGAAGCTGAGGCTTAGAGGTTAAGTCACTTGTCCAAGGTCAGATACTTAGGAAGTGATAGGAACCTAAGGCCCCTGGTTCCCAAGCTGTGTTCCCAGACATACTTACTAAAACCTATGGTGAAGTTACCCTCACGCCAGTGTATCTGAACTTCACAGTGGGACTCGAGGGCCAGCACACACGTAATTTTCGAAAGCCCCTTCCTTACCTGGCATTCAGTAGACTCTAATACTCACCAACAAACTCACCGGGCTGGCCTCCTCTTCAGTTTCAAAGCACTGCCTGACTAACTCACCATGGGAATCTCTAAGCACCTGGAACATGGGGTGCTCACCACCTACAGGGCACACTGGACACCTAAGACTCACCACATAAAGGCTCTAAGTGGACATACAGTCACCTGGTGGTCAGGCCCTCTTGGCAACCAAGGGCATCGAACAACACAACCACTAAGTTTTCCACGTCACCCTGAGTGTCTCGACAGCTAGGCCTATGACTTCTCCATCTCTGGATCCCCGAGGGCCCAAAAGGCAGTGTGCACTCAATGAATGTAATGCTAATAATGAACATCCTTGTTGAATGTCATGCTAAGCAACTTATACATATTAACTAACCTCATCCTCAGTGTCTATCTTTGAGAGAAACTGAGGCTCAGAGAGGCTGAGCTGCTTGCCTGTGTTCACAGGGTCAAGAAGTAGAAGAGCCAGGCCAGACAACCAGGAGGACGACTCTGACGCCCTGGATCTCTGCTGAAAGGACACCTCAGGAAAACAGCACCAATAATGCTGACCTCTCCAACATTTAGGCCCAAGACCATTTGGTGGATCGAGCCCGGCAGGCATCTGAGTTGGGGCGGGGTGTGGTGAGCAGGGCCGCAAAGGCGTCTATGCAGAGGAGAGGCGGCTGCAGAGATGGGAGGCTGGTGACGCCCAGGGAGACAGATCAAACGAGCAAATGTTTTCAGGATAATTTGGAGCCAGGTTTCTGATGGTCAGGGAAGGGAGTCACAAATACGGAGAGAGAAAACGAGACCGAACTGTGGGATGCTGGATCAGAGAGGAAGGTATCAGTCTGAACTCATGGTTCCCAAAACCATTTAAATAGGTAACTAGAGATGCAGGCGTGTGTGTGCGTGTGTGCGCGGGCACGCACGTATGTGCATGCGCACATAAATACACATACTCCCTAATTCTGGCCCCTGAGAGGGCCCCAGGAGGAAAACACCCTCACAGTAGTAAACACACCTTGTAGATTCCATTCTCCACTAAACGCAAGCAGGGCCCCTTGGACAAATGACTGATTCCAGATATGGGGCAGAGAAAGTACAAGATGAGGCCTGGAACACCTGGCATCAGAAAGCAAGGCAGTGCTGAATGATGGCGGGGACAGGTCAAGGGTCACAGAAGCCAGCTTGAACGTGACCCCAGTGGCCAAGTCGGGGACTTTGACGTCAATAATACAACCAGTGGATTATAAACCATGGAATAAAACAGACAAACATGAGTCTGTACAGATATAAATAAACAGACAAGTTGCCAAGGGATGGGATTAACATGATTTCCAAGTATCGCCCCCACAAAATACTCTTTAATGATAAAGGGGAAAAGAAGAACCATACAGTAAAGGAGCCACACAAAACTCACCTGAGTACCCAAAGTGAACAGCACCAGGAATGGGACAAACTGAAATCATGTGCCCCCTGGTGGGATGCGAGGCCAAGTGCACAGTAAGGCTCCGGGGCTACGCCTGCCAGGGAGACCCCCACCTAAATCTAATCTCCAGGGACCACCACGTGACCCTAAACCCAGGGAAAGTCTATCCCCTGCACAGGACAGGCCTGTCCCCTGCAAAAGTGTCCCATTCACAAGAGTCAAAGAAAGACGGAGGCCATGTGCTAAAATGAAGGAGACTCAGGCAAGACACCCACAAGCCACATGCAATCCTGAACTGGACCCTGCCGTTACAGAGGAGGTTACCGAGTCAAAGGGTAGACCTTGATTGGGCTCTGAGGGTGGGATGGCAGTAACGTGTCAGGGTCGAGGATCAAAGGTCTGCTTTGTAGGAGGAGGCCGTTGCCTGTATGCAAAGGGTGATGGGCACCAGACCGGCAAATTTACTCTCAAACGGTTCAGAAAAAAGGTCTTTGTGTAGAACCTTCCTGTAAGTTTTATACTGTTTCCAAATTTAAACAACTATTTGGAAAATTTCCGCTTAATTGGACGTGGGGAAAACACTACTTGTAATTTTTCTTTACTGACAGGTGATAAAAGCTTTTAAGACTACTTTATGGGCAAAAAAGAGGCAAAAAAAAAAAAAAGACTACTTTATTGGTCATTGCCACTGGCATACTTCACGGCCTTGCTCTTCCATCTTTTGGAGACTTTTATCCCTCACCGATGCAGATCTCTACCTGCCTCGGGACCCTTTTCCCATTTTCCAGCATGGACGCAGTCTTGCTTCGTGTGTGAGGCAGCAGAAAATGATGGGAAACTGTGCTCTCCCAGTTCCTCCTGGTTTTTGTGCATCCAGAATTTGGGGGCCTCATGCACACAAAGCTCTGACCCATGTAAAACCTAATTTTAGCATTTTCCTGCTTGAGACCACACTTCTGAAACGGCGGGAGGCCAACCTGCCTGTGCGAGCCTCCCATTGTGAAGGGCACATGAAGTCAGGACGCTACAGGCCCGCAGGATGTGACTCAGCATCCTGTTTTCAATGTTTGGGGCGGTCAGCTGCTTTGGCACCCAGTCCTGCCGCTGACCTCACCTCTCCAGACCATAAATACCAGGTTAATTGGTGGGACGGACCATAACATCAGCTCCCTCTGTGGGCCTCAGGGCTAAACCTAAAACAACCTGTTTACCCGCCCACCACACTGGGCCAGCTTGGGAACACCCACAGGTGTCCATCAGGAAGGGTTCTTCAGAGGAATGAACTGAACCTGGTGGTATTTTAAGGCGTATCATGAATCAAGCAACTGATCTTGTTTCTCTCTTTGCTTTGCCTACTAGGAAGCTCAAAGTTAGAACTATAGCCACGCTCTGGTAACTGTACCAACGCTATGTTCATTCCACATACAAATCTTCTCCTGGCTTCATCTTATTTTCCCCTACTTTCCCTATGTCCCGCTTTTCTCATTAATTTTAAACTATATTGTTTTCTCTGAATTTTATACGGTGTTTCAGATCCCCTCTGGACAAAGCTATGGTAGACACAGCATACCCACATTGCCTGTGGTGGGTAAGGACTCTTTTTTTTTTTTTTTTTACTTAACAAAGAACCCCCAGCATTCAGCATAGAGCCTAATAGATAGACACTAAATATATTGGTTGAATTGATAAATAAAGCAAATAATTCAAAAACTGCCTCCATCACCAGGCTGCCTTACAAGAGACACTTCTCCCTCCTACCCCACATGGTGGGGTCGGCACAGGGGTGCCCAGGGCCCAGAGAACAGGCCCCTTGGGGAGCCCTCTTGCTGCGTGGTTCAGTGGCCTCAGCCCCAGACCTAAGGAGCCACTCCCAAACCTCCACTTGCTACCGACCAGACACAGAGCAGGCCCGCCTGGACATGTGGGAAATGACAAGTGATATCCAGAGGTGGCAGCCGCTGGCTCTCTCCAGACCACATCCCTCCCTTGTGGGAATTTCGACTAGGCCCACATTTGGGGAAACACACCTTGAGAAGTCTTGCCAAGCCACGTGCCAAGACCTGACTGGGGGTTACTTCCGCCGGTGCAGGGTGGCCCCCAGCAGTGAGAGCATCAGACGTTTCCTAACACTGAACAACAACCGCTTTCTTTCAAACAAAGTCTTCTTAAAAATAACTTCAAAAGTAGCAATTAAAAAAAAATTCTGTAAAAATAAAGGCCCGCAAGACATGATGCTGCCCGGATAAAGGTCTGGTACAAGGTTCAGCAGAACTTGGGAGGGAGGTAGGTCACGCGTTGGCTGTTTCTCCTCTCGGATTCCACTGGGTTGACCTTCTGGTCTTTTGTGGCGAAACTGGGAATCTATGGAGGGAAGAAGGTCGGGATAGGCAGCTGAAGGGCTGGCACTCACTACCCTCATTGAAAATAACAGCTGAAAAAACCCCAAACAGCTACCATGTGTCTAGTGGTATCAGCAAGGACTCTGCGCCCATGCAGTGAAACTCTCCCTAAGCCTCCCAAGGGCTCCGAGAGGGAGAAGAACCTCTCCTTGGTTTCAGGGAGGGCAGGCAGCTGGGTGGCAGGGCCCGTGCCCTGAGCTGGAAGCCAGGCACAGGCCTGCCTGCGGGACCTCTGTAATTTACGCAGCAGCCGGCCATCTCCCAGCATCCGGGGACGCAGCGGGGCAGGCCAGCTGGCTTCCCCATTGGTGCGCCACCTCCCATGTGTCCCAGTACTGACCCCGCCCCAAAGTGGGACTCGGGATCACGCCCCCACCCCAGCCCAATCACTCGCATGCCTTGAAAACGGCTCCTCCGGACTCTGGTTAATCCTATTTTGATTAATCCTGTTTTCTTACTGCAGCCTTCCTTGAAGCAGAACGATTTGTTTTGGATGTTCTCCTAGTCTTAGGAATTTTCTAATAAGCGGTCCAAATCCAGAGCTCTGACCACAGCACAAGGTGCGCCAAAGGCGAGTTCTGAAGGTGGGAGTCCTTTCTTTTCAGCCCGCTCCTGAGCGCGAAGGGTGGCTGGCCCAGGGCTCTGCTGAGGAGAGGGTGGGTCCAAGCAAAGCGTCCACTTCCTCTCAGAGGCCACGCTAGTGTTCTCCGTGTCAGGGTCAGACCATAACCCTGATTTGGCTAGACTCCCCACAAATGTATGACCTTGATCTCGGTGCCGGAATGAAGGAGAAAGTCTGGGCTGTCTGTTACAAATCTACAGCGAACGATGACAAGTTCAGCGCAACACAGGACAAGACGGGTGGGTCTGAGGACTCTCAATCTCGGATATGGGGGCCGTAATCTAATCTAGTCTCTTTACAAAAGAGTAGGCGGAGGCCCAGATATGTCTAGTGACCTGCCTAAGGTTGCACAGCAGACAACACCTCGCAGGACAGAGCCTAGCTTTTCTGACTCCCTCTCACAGCTTTGTTCCACTTACCATAAGGGCGATTGCTGGTACCAGCGTCAACCACGAGGGAAGACCTGGCTTGAGCACTGCCGGTGTGCGGATGAGCTCCCCTGGTGCACTCAGCGCCTGGGAAGAAGGAGACCAGGGCCCCGTGGCATTCTTTTGAAGTCTAAGTACTGGTATTTCGAAAGCTTAATGAAACCTACTAGACTCTGAGCAAAATTCACTTCAAGTTAACCTTAATAAGAAGTTTAATTAAGTTCCAACAGAATCAAATTAACTCTTTTCCTCTGTCCTCATTTGTCCCCACTCTAGGAGTTTTTCTAACAACAACAAAGAACCTAACCTGCCCTGAAGGCAAATTCTGATTTGGAAAATCAAATGTCCCAACACACCAGGAATAACACCTGAGTTACACTGAACGGACCAGCAGGACGGCACAATGGCCCCAGAATTTGAGAAGTCTGTGTACCCCAATGTTGAAAACTGGGAGCCAGTGGGAAGCTACTGCCCTTAAAGCTGGGGGGATGGGGACAGGAAAGGATGTGCTGAACTCAAAATTGCATGTCTCCTGTGAGGGACTGGGCGGAGCAGAAAGGAGGGGACACGGGTTTCCGAGCCACCGCGACCTGCACTCAAAACCTGGCCCTGGCCTCCGGGCCTTTTCAAACTGCAGTTTCCTAAGTCGGGGCTAGCAGCCACCCTGGAGGCTCATGGTGACGACACAACAAGGTCCTGTGAGCAACGTTCCAAACCCAGCGCCTGCACCTGCAGTAAACAGGAGCTGGTACTGTCATTCCCCAGGGGCTCTGCCCGGTGACAACCCGGGGAAGGGGGACACATGACAATTCTTGCTCTCAGTGGGGCTTAGGGATGCGGGGGGTCCTGCGACTTGCTAAAAGCACACAGCTCACGGCGGGACCGCTAGGCTCCAAGCAGGAAGAATGGCTGCAAAGATGGCGGTTCTTCCGGGTGGACTCCTTCCTCTCTGCCTCCTGGTGAGAGCTCTGAACCATCGGCAGGAGGGCTAGTAGAGATGGCTCTTGAATTTGGGGGGTGAGGACAGGTTTTGAAGGCAGAGAGACATGGAGCCTGAGGGTCTTGCCTCTATCACTTTATACTGCATGAAGTCAGGCCGGCTAACGTCTCCAAGGCTCACTCTTCCAATCCACAGGACAAAATGGCGCCTTCCTTGCAGGAGGTCTACGGAGGTTAAATGAAATAACTCACATTTGGCAGCTCACAGGGTGGAGCATGTTTGGAGGCTCCCTTCCCGATCCTCTGTCCCTGCTTCACTTTCTCTCCCTAGCACTTACTAACACACTATTAACGTTCTTGTTTATCTTCCTTACTGCCTCGTCTCCCCCAACAGAATGTCGGCCAGGAGGCCAGAGATTTGTCTTGTTCGCTGTAGATTCCCAGCTCACAGAAGAGTGGTTGGCACAGAGTAGGTGCCCAGTAAGTATCTGTTGAATGAATGGCTCATAAGCAGACAGGTTAGGACCGAGGGGTGCCGCGAATGCTCTAACAGCACCCATGTTGCCAAACTGCAGGGGGAAATGGCAGTAAGACTCTCTGTCCTTAGCATCCTGTATGTCATCCAAGAGCACCCCGAGTTCCTCCATGTGAAAAAGAACACAGTCAAGTCACTTCATGACACCTCAGTGGCCCATCCACTGTGTGCCAGGCACTCTGACGGCTGAAGCCAGGAAGGCCCTGTCCTGTCGCTCAGGCCCCGGGCTCAGGAGGGCCTCAAGCTTGGTTAGCTCTGCTATCACCACCTTGAAATTCTTAATCATTTTTTTAAAAAAGGCCTCCACAACTTTCATTCTGTACTGGGCTCCACAAATTAGGCAGCCAGCTCTGCTAATGCAATGTTTATGTATGTAAGTGAATATACAACAAAGCAAGTCCCAAGGAAATACAAAGGAGAGAAAAGCACATGTGGGAAGGAAAAGGAAGAACCATGAATCACTACAGAAGCTGGCCCCTGAAGGAGGTACAGGCAAAGGGCATTTGTTCAGTGTTTACTACGGTGAAAAGGTTCGTGGTGTTATGGTATTTAATTCTGACAGCAACCCCACAAGCTGTATAAGGTCTGGCCCACTGCCTAATGAGGTGACAGATGACAGAGGTGGGAGCCAAACCCAGGCCTGTCCCCTAAAGCCAAAGCTCACAGAGGGAGATGCAAGGGTCAATGCAGGTGGTATTTCAGAGGACAAAATATTCAAAGTGGGGGTGAATCCAAGAGACGCCGAGCCTGAAAGTGGGAACAAGCGTGTGGGCGCTGAGCGGAAAGAATGTGGCATTCACTGGCGTGGTGGTCAAAGCCTGTGGGCTCAGTGGTGCTCCTGACCTCTTCCCTTGAGGACCCTGAGAACATCTCTCAGTCGGCATCACCTTTACATAATGTACCCACAGGCTGAGACCAGTGGGCAGAATTCGGAGAAGGCCCAAGATCCCAGCCCCTGTTACAGGTGCCCTGGGTGATCCTCTACACTGAATGTGATGGGACCAGGTAATGGGATGGGACAGTTGCCCCCTTCAGGTGACACTGTATGGTAAAGGTGATGGGATGGTCACTCCTGTGATGGCATTCCCTTACAAGATTCCACAGCAGCAGATCCTCCTGTTGGCCTTGAAGAAGCAAGCCACCATGACCTCTACAGCTGCAAGAAAAGGAATTCTGCCAAGAACCACGTAAGCTTGGATGAGAACCTGAAGCTCAGATGCGACGCCAGCCCTGGCTGACACCTTGACTACACCCACGTGAGAACCCAAGCAGAGGACCCAGCTAGACCATGTCCAGATTCCCCACCGCGAGGCAATGACCAGGAACTGTTTTGGACTGCCAGGTCTGGGCTAACTCGTTACACAGCGACTGCTAACGGATACAGTGACCTGCTGCAGACCTGGGATGCACAGGATGCTTGACGCCCCTTGGCAGGACTTCACCGGATGGAGTATCCACAAGGACAAGAAAGTCCAGGCTAAGAAACCGTTGAGAAAGGCAGAGAGGAACCCCAAGGGTGGACAGGCATAAAAGACAGGGTGCTGGAGACAGGGAAGCGAGGACACAGGGAGCAAGGGCATGCCTGCCCCCCAGTCCAACCTGCTGCTGTGGGCGAGGGAGGGAAGGCACAACCACACTCCAGATGGTTATCAGGAGAGTGGAGGCCTCTGGAGAATTTTAGGTCAAGATCCAAAGGGGTAGGGAGCATGGAGGGAAAGGCAGAGGTGCAAGGGAGGTCATCGTTTACCACGGACACCACAGAAAACAGAAGACAAAGTCCTGCTGCCTTGGCCCCAATGTTTGCTTGGGTAGGCACGAAAAAAAATTAAAAGAACTCTAATGAACATTTTCATACGCTTGACTTGGAAACTCTGGATGGAAACAACAACAACAAAAAACATTCACTCCCGATCCACCCTCTGGAAACAACACAACCAGATTCTCTCCCCGGGGCCCTGCCTGGCACACAAGCACTTACGTCTCATGCCAGACTGGGGCAGCTCCCAGGACGGCAAGGGAGCCAGGAGCCGCTGCCAGCAAAGCCATCTGCTCACCAATTCCCACAGTCTGAGCAGCACAGCTTCCAGAAGGGGATTGCTGGAGGCTGGCGGCAGTCTGTACACGCGGACGGCAGGGGACAGGACACAGAGAACGAGATCTCCGTGGCTCTGCATCAGTCAGCTCCGTTCTGGGCATGAGGTGATTGTGCTAAGGGCTTCTGAGAAACTGTCTGAATCACAATACTGATTCTGCAGTGGGTGCCTTCCTATTTGCATCTCACAGGGATGCAGCCGGGAAAAGGACGGGGCTGCTCCAGGTCACAGAGCACCCACGGTGGTGGCCCTCCCAGGGGCCCAGCATGACAGAGCGGACACTGCACCCACAGGAAGTCCAACTCTCTTAAGTCTGGGCTGTGAACTGACACTAATACGAACATCTTATCAGGACCAAACGTCGCAATGGCTCTTCCAGCCTGTCATGAGCCTGGCTCCGTGTGAGGAGCCCCACCCCAGCTACTCCCCGACCCTGAAAGGTCCTAGTTGTTTCTGTTTTACAGATGGAATGACAGAGTCCCACAGAAGTGCAGTAAGGCACAGAGGCAAAGCTCAGCCGCTATAGGGTAGGAGCCCGATTCTGAATCTAGGTCTGCCTGGCTCCAAACCCCACAGTCTCCTCTGCACCTTGCTCTTTCTCATACGGGTATGCAATATACTGCAGGACCAGAACGAAGTTAACATATTTCAACCGCTGAAATGTCATGCACAGGCAGAGAACTAAGGTCCCCGTCCCTAAGGGAAGCACCCCCAACGGTGAGGGATGAGACAAAAGCACCTGCCACCTGCCACGTAGGGCAGGTGTGGTACCTGGCCCACAGAGAGGAGCTGAGAGCTACCTGCCAAAGAGAGGGAAGTCACGGATGTCTGTGGGGGACCACTGAGCTGGCCCAGCAGGAAATGGAACTGGCTTCAAGAAAGAGCCCGGCCAGGGAGTGGGACTGAAACACAACACGTGCGAGAGTGTGTGTGTGGGGGGGGGGGTGGAGAGCAGGCAAGACGGGACCAGAGCAAGAGGCACAGGGGCACTTCGAGACCCTGTCCATCTCAGGGTGGGGACGAAAATCTTGAGTGGGAGGGAGGGATGGATGGGATGACAACAGCCTGACACAGGACAGGGGAGGGATAAGGACATGAACGATGGTGTCACCAGGGGAAAGTGGGGAAGAGGAGCAGGGGGGACCCTGAAGACCCGCCCATGTGATTCAGCCATTTCCTGGCCATGGTTGAGTCAAAGAGAACTCCCAAAAGATGAAAGCTTTCAATGAAGGGGAAGACAGAGAGGAGGCGAGAGAGCAACATCCTGCTAGCCCAGAGAAACGCCCTCTCCCCCAGGCAAGCAAACATAACAGGCTATTCCATTACTACTTCTTCTAGAAGCCGGGACAGCAAAGGCTTGAAAATGCAAATCAACACATGGACGTGAATGAGCTGCAGTCAAAGCTTAAACCAGAACACCAGAATTTCTCCCAAGTGGCTACAAGGGTTGGAAAGCAGATGGTGTCATCTGCCTAAAAATGGGGGGATCAATGTCAAGGTGGGGGGAAGAGGGACTGAGAAGGGAACCCAAGAGGATAAGCTCAGAGCCCAGGTCCTTGGCTCCAGGCCAGAGTCCTCCAGTGCTCACAAGGGCATGGCGGGGGGGGGGGGGGGGGGGGGCAGCTGGGCGCAGTGACGAGGGATTCCTGTGGTCGGCACACATCCAGGGGGCACCACCCCAAGTCAGCGGGGCTCCTCGGTCCTGCTCCTGGCACCGGTCTCCAGAATGGCAGGGGTCCCATGACAAACTCAGGTGCTAGAGGCAACAGAGGCCTCGCTTCAAATTTAGTACCTGCCACGTGCAACCCTGGGCCTCAGGTTCCTCCCCTGTAAACTGGGAGAGACCCCCTCCTAGCGCGGTTGAGAGGAGTAAATCTGGCAATACACAGAGCCGACTTCCTTTCCCTTTGTGAGGTCCTCTCCAGCTCCCAATTGTGCAGAGAAAGGGGCCTTCAATTTTTTGGCCGCCAGGGCACTCACATTTTCACATCACAGCTATTTGTGAGTTATTAATTGAAATAATTCCAAACACTATGCTGTCAGTTAATTAAGGGCAATTTGAAAAAAAAAATAGTTCTTTACCCCAAAGACAATCTAAGTGAGAGAGCTAAATACTATCTCCTGGGCACGAGCCCTGCGAAGGGAGAGCTCAGGGATGGAAGAAACTCCCACTCCAGGGGAGTGCTGGAGGGAAGCTTGGGGCAGGAGATGCACCTGCAGACACAGCCCCTCTCGGGGCCTCCACTGTGGTCAGCAAACCTTTCTGTCAGCGCTTCCTCCAAAGAGCAGACTTCCACTTCGTCCCTTCTTGCCTCCACCCAGAGAACCAAGCACGGAAGAGTCTGCTCTACAACACGGCCCATGACTGCCCCCACTTGGGAGTCGGGCTGATACCAGCCTTCGAGTCCTGACCCAGACCCCGAGCAACACAACACCCCAGGTGACAGGGTAAATCCATCACGGTCCCCAAAGGTAACGTTAAGATGAGGACCCAGCCACTGGAATAAGACCTCTCTGATTTCCTCAGGCTATTATTTCCCTACACATATAATCTTTAGAAATAATGTATGCCACAATAAAAGGGAGTATCTTCCCTCCTTTCACTCAAAGACACAGAACCTTCAAAGACACGTGAGTTTAACCAGTTTAACATCCTGCTCGGTAATGAATGGTGGGCCCCAGTTTCTGAACACACATTCCCTTTCCCAATTGGTGTTCCTCTTCCTCACAAGATGAAACAGATCCCCCCCCCCAAAGAACAATATCCTTGAAACTCTATTTACTTTTTTAGATTCTAAGAGTCTGAGTTTAAGACTGGCGCCTTAGGGTACAATAAGTTATGTAATAAGAACACATTATATAAGGGAGTGCTAAATCTTCTGCAAACAAAATACCCAAAAGAAGACCTGTATTTTTGGCAAAGAAAAATAAAAACGCGTTTGGGGTCTACTAGTGAATACAACAGCTGAGGACTACAGCCTGAGGAATTTTTTTTAACAGAGAGTCCCAAAAGATTTCTCACAAGCACAAAAAAACCCACCTTGAATTAAACTCAGGGGGTGGGATGTCTGTTTCAAGTCAGCAGCGTGCTCACCTCAGAAGGAACACCTTACCAAAAGCAGGATGGAAAAGCGAGAGCATACGACAAAGAGTATTTTTTTTTAAAAGGTAAAATCTGGAAGGAAGTACCTAACGATCTTCAAAGTGGCAAAGCAAGGAGGGTGGTGGAATTCTGGCAACGATCTACCTCCTTTTCAAAATGTTATACAACGTTATGAAAGCTCTTTATGGTTAAACACATTCACAAATGTGAAAGCCCCACCTCTGTACGTGTTTGTGACATAATTTTTACAGCTCTAACTGAACACACTGGTGTATTCTCTTCCATGGGTTCTCCCTTCTGGAAAGGAACGAGAGTATGGCAACCCACTTGGAAGAAAGACTTAGGAACGAAAACGGAGTCTGCTTACCTGAGGTTTACCTTCCGCTCTTCATCGCTGCCAGCCTCCAACTACAGAGAAAGAAAGAGAATGTCACACCAGATGCCACCAGCAACGAGCCTCAGACACATGTCTCACGTTTTCTGCTCTGATGTCTGAAAAAGATACAGATGTCCAGGAAACCTGGCTGCGTCCACATGGTCGCACCCTTTCCTCGGCAACCCCGCTCCGCTGTCCCTCCGAGAAATTTCCACGGAGGGACTTTTCAGATTTCCCAGCATTTATTCACATTCCTTCCACAGTGTCATGCATTGATTCCTGTTGACTGGACACTCCTACCTGGCACTGCTCCTCAACATGCTCTTCTCAACTTTCCAGGGTTGTTTTGGATCTCACCCTGTTTTTTAAGGGGAGTGGTGGGGGGGTGCAACGTTTTAAGAGGAATCGATTTCCTCCTTCAAGCCAGGCAATAGCTGAGAGATCAACACCATTTTCAGACCCAGCACATGGGTTTAACAAAAAAGAGAGAGAGAGAGAGAGAGAGAGAGAGAGAGAGAAAGAAAAGAAAAGAAAAAAGAAAAACCATTCCAGGCAAATCTTTCACAATGGAAGGGGGCCAGGAGCAGCCAGTCTGTCTGTGGGTCTCAAAAGCTCTTGGTGGTTCTCAAAAAGGCTTAAATGTTTTATATTAAACTTTCCAGGCTATTGGTTTATTTATATAAGTGAAAGAAACGGACATTTAATATTTTCTAAAAGTTTAAAGGCCAAGAGGGTTAGAATCTAAAAGTAACTGGGACTTAAATCCCGATTGCAATTTTTCTTTTGCTTTCAATGAGAAACCTGAAATAAGAAAACACCCCCTCCCCCGGGCCCAAACAACTCTGCACCACTGGGACCTGGCATGTTTTTTATGTTCCACAGAGGCGCCCATTGAAGAGGAAAGAGAAACCTGGAAAGCAGCGATCCCTGGGAGAGATGCAAGGCTGAACCAGGACAGAGACCAGGCAGGATCCAGCAGTGATGGGAAAAGGGAGCAGTTTCAACTAAGAAGGAGGGGTATGCCGGAGAGCCCCGGGGCCCCTAAACAGTATGAAGATACTCTCTGTACAGTATCATGCAGAGCCGGACACTGGTGGCCAGTCATTTAGTTTTCTCACGCTCTCTACCCCACAGGCAAAGGAGGCACGGAACACATCAGGCGAGGCTGCGCTGACCACAGGGGCCATGAGCTTCAGTCCCAGAGCGAAGCACAAACAACTCACACAACCACACACACTTCCAGGAGAATGCTGGTTCTAACACAGTGGTCCTCAACTGGGGATGATTTTTCTCAATAGGGGGAGCCTTTTTTGAGAGGATGCTACTGGCATCTAGTGGGTGGAGGACCACCGGGTGACTCTAAATACGCCACAATGCACAAGACAACCCCGCACGACAGCAAATTTTCTGGCCCCAATACTGGCAGTGCCAAGGCTGAGAAACCCTGATCCAACCCCAACCCACCACGCCCCCCCACCCCAACAAAGAGACTGGAGATCTGCCCATAAAAATGAGTCACCTTGAACGTTTGTCAAAAATAACAATGTTCCAATCCATTCCTGAAAGTTATTGATTTATCTGCTGTGGGGCCTTCTGCTTGTTCTCACAAAGGAATGAGATAAGATTAACAGTGAAGTGACATAAATGAGATAATTAAAGATGGGGGTGAGGGCAGGGGAAAAAAATTAAGAGAGGAGAGCTGCTTTGCTGGTCAGGCTCATCTCCCTCTGTTCCCACGCTGACCGGGCTGAGTCAGGAAACAGCTCTGCTGAGTCTCTGACTCAGAGGAGGTACATTTCGAGGCATGAGGAAGTGATTTAGGGGTACAGACTTCAAAGACATTTAATTCCTGGCCATTCTCTGGGATTCCCAGGAATGAAATGGAGGCAACGTGTGGTCAGTTATTCCGGGGAAGAGAGCTATACATGCCCAAGAACACACGTAGGAGGGAAGCCAGCCCTTTCGCACAAGCTGAGGCCCGAGGAAGGTGAGACCAGAGGCACAGCCGGCCTGGACCCACGTCTCCTGAGTTCACATGCACCTGCCTGCTCTCTCCACACTGTCTTGCTTCTTCCTGCCTCACCCCACCTGGAAGGAAGGCCCGCCTTCCAGGGAACATCCCGACCTCGGCTAGTTCACTGAGAAATTAATGCTGCTGATCGACTAACGGCCAAAAAAAAAAGGGGGGTGGGGCTCAGGGGCGCCTGCGTGGCTCAGTTGGTGAAGCGTTTCCCTTCGGCTGGGGTCATGATCCCGGGGTCCTGGGATCAAGCCCCATGTCGGTCTCTGCTCAGTGGGGAGTCTGCTTCTCCTGCTCCCCCTGCTTGTGCTCTCTTTCAAATAAATAAATAAATAAAATCTTTGGGGGAAAAAAAGGTGGCTCGAGTTTTATTCTCATGTTTACTCGGTCACTGGCACTTGGTAAAAGTAATGCTCTATATAATAATTTGAAATGTGTCTCATAGAGACAACCCAAATGTCCAACAACATGTGATACATCCATACAATGGAATATTATTTGGCAATTAAAAAGAATGAAGTAATGGGGTGCCTGGGTGGCTCAGTCGTTAAGCGTCTGCCTTCGGCTCAGGTCATGACCCCAGGGTCCTGTATCGAGCCCCGCATCAGGCTCCCCGCTCAGCGGGAAGCCTGCTTCTCCCTCTCCCACTCCCCCTGCTTGTGTTCCCTCTCTCGCTGTGTCTCTCTCTGTCAAATAAATAAATAAAATCTTTAAAAAAAAAAAAAAAGGAATGAAGTACTGATCTGTGCTATGACATGAACCCTGTAGACATCATGCTAAGTGGCAGAAACCAGACACAAAAGGTCACATATTGTAGGATTCTAGTCATATGAAATGTCCAGTACGAGTAAATCCATGAGGACAGCAAGTAGATCAGTGGGAACCTAGAGTTTGGTGAGAGCAGGGTGGGGGTGCGGAGAGGGGGGGTGCAGGTGGTGGCTAAGAGGCATGCAGTTTCTTTTTCGGAGTGATGAAGATTTCTGGCACCAGATCGTGGGGACGGTTGCACAACCGTGTGAATATACCAAAGGTCGCTGAATCATACACTATGAAATGGTGAGCGGATGATATGTGGATTATATCTCAGCTAAAAGATAACATAAAATTTTAAAAACGTGTCTCAGAAGGAACTGATCAGATGTAAGCTACGCAGGGAACGTGGGGCTTAGAATCCGACACCGAGGCTGAGGGCCCCTCTGTATAAGCCCTTACCGAAGTCGTACCCTTCCCTCACTTCACAGTTTTTTTGTTTTTTTGTTTTTTTTAAGATTTTATTTATTTGACAGTGAGAGAGGGAACACAAGCAGGGGGAGTGGGAGAGGGAGAAGCAGGCTTCCTGCTCAGCAGGGAGCCGGATGCAGAGCTAGATCCCAGGACCCTGGGCTCAACGACTGAGCCAGCCAGGCGCCCCCACTTCACAGTTTCTGAGAAGGGAGTATGAGATGCAGCGCAAGGAAGCACTCTGCAGACTGCAAGACGGTGGTGATCACAATGATGGAGGAGAACAGATGTCTGGGTGGGGAGGAAAGAAGCTACTGCAGCCTCAAGTCTCAGCTGCAGGCAAGTGGCCCCCAGGGTTCTTTTCCCTGCAGAGGGAAAGGACCCTCAACTTGCAGAGGAAGGACGAGGAGAATCCTGTCCTCAGACAAGGTAACTCATTAATGGCCTCTCCAGGAGAGGAAGGGGCTGGGGGGGGGGTTCACCCTGACAGCCACTCTGAAAAGGTTTCAGCTGCTCCTTGTAAACAGGCCAGAGGCCCCCAGGACGAAGAGGGCTGCTACACCAAAACCAGTTCCTCTTCTCTCACACAAACCTTTCAGCGCTCTCAGTCGACTTCCCCCACAGAGAAGGGGCTAGAATCGCTTAGATGCTGCGGAGGCCACTTCCTGGGCCTGCAGGGCCCCTCCTCCAGCCTTCTCTCTCTTCTCTAAACAGTTCCCAATCTCCTCCTCCAGCCGCTCTGTCTTCAGGCCAACTCTCAGCCTGGCCATGGATAGCAGTGGAGACCAGAGGACATAAACGGTTCTCCAAGAGAAGGTGGGAGAGTGGGGGACGAGAGGGTCAGCCCTGCAGCTGCCTGAGGCCCCAGCCCAGTGCAGCCCAGGCCAACTGCAGACTCAGAGGACCCATTCCCAGTCTACCCCAGAGCAAGAAGGAGCTGGCCAACAGGCCTGATGGCACGCAGACACACAGACACCCGCAGGGTGCAGCCATGTGCTTTAACCCCCAGAATGTACCGGTGCAGCCACAGAAACCCCAGAATCGGCCGTGGCCACACAGCCAGATAAACACAAACATGCAGTCCCGAAAGATATTACAAAAAGGAAACAACCAGACTCACACAAAGACAAGACACCCTGTCACGGAGCGCCCTGAGCTCACTCAGTCACTGTCACACAGTGAAACGGGCACCCTACAGGACAGCCACTCACACCAAGGGGCAGACCTCCAGGGGCATGCAGTCCGGGGAAACAATCTCAAACATTCACAAGGGCACCCCGGGGCGGGGGGGGGGGTCTCTGTCACAGCATCAGGCGGGCACAATTCCCAGGAGACAGGCCCCACAGTCACGCACAGACTCACATACACAGCCAGGCACACGCGGAAGGGGCCTGGACCAGCCCCAGGGCCAGAGATCCCAGAACCAGCATCTCCCACAGTCACCAATTAGGAGTCCCCGCGGCACATCCAGTCTCCCACACTGTCACCCCCGGACGGGGATCAGTCACACACACAGTTCATGGCCAGCCACCCCCGGCCAGAGGTCACAGCCGCAATACAGTCTCGCTGAAAGTCACTCCCACACAGAGGTCACAGCTGCGGGGTGACACTCGAGGTCTCCCGCACGGTAACCCCAGGCAGGGTGGCACGGCGGGGTCCCTCCCCTGCAGGCCCGGCGCCCTCCGCCCCGCACTCGCGGCCCAGGCCTGGAGCGGCGGCTGCTCGGCCGGGCCGGGGCCGCGGGCCCGGGGCTCACCTCGCTGTTGCTGGCCGAGGAGGAGGCGGCGCTGGGCGTGGGCGAGCGCTGCAGGGTCACCAGGGCCATGGCTGCGGCGCGGCGCGACAGCGCCGTCGAGGCCTCAGGCTAGAGCCTCCGCCGCCGCCGCCGCCGCCGCCCGGGCCGGGCCCGGGGCGCTCCAGCAGCCGCTCGCGGGCGGCCGGGCCGAGCCGGGCCGAGCCCGCCCCTCCCCCTCGGCGTCCGCCGCCCCCGCCCCCCGCCTCCCGCGCCGGCGCGCGCCGGGCCCGGAGCCCTGGGGGGGCGGGGCGCGGGGCGGCGCGCGTGCGCGTGCGCGTGCGCGGCGCGGGAGCCGGGAGCGGCGGCTGGAGGCCCCAGGCGGCCCGGCACGTCCCCCGCGCGCCCAGCGCGCACGCCTCCGCCCGCGCGCCCGGCCCCTCGGGCCTGGGGACCGGGGCCGCGCGCTACCGCGGGCACGTCGGGCCCCGGGAGGCTCGCCCGCGGCGCAGGCGGGGAAACCCGGGCCCGGCGACTGCGCAGGCAGGGCGGCGCAGGGGCCAGGAAATAGAAACCCGGACCGGCAGTCTGCCGAAATTCATTCATTCATTCATTTGTGAAATATTGAGCACCTACTAAGTGTCAGGCATGGAACAGTCGATAGTGCGCCAGATAGAACGGGCCTATCCTCAGGGATTTTACAGGAGTGAATCAAATTGCTAGGCACATTTTAAAAGTTATTTTGCTACTATTTTTGTATGAATCCTATGCGTCCCTAAACCCAGCCAACTCCTTGGGAAGTCAGGGAAGGCTTCTCTGAGAAAGGGACATTTGCTCTGAGGCCTGACCGAAGAGCAGGATTAACGGGTGAAGAGGGGCAGGCAATCCTGGGGCTTGAGTGGGAACACGGCCTGCAGAAAGGCCGGGAAACTGGAAAGAGGTTGTTTGTCCATCAGAGGCTGGGGCCTAGTGGGAAGAAGCAAGAAAATAGTGGCGCATCGAGGTGCGCTCTAGAAAGCTCTAAGGCTGCTGGGTAGAGAATGGACTGTGTGGCAGAGGGTTTAAGAGAGACCAGTGTAGGGGCTGCTGCTGCCCTTTTGGGAAGATGTGACCAGTATGGGGATGGAGAGGTGGAGTACCAAACAAATCAGGTGGTACGGGCTCGACTCAGTGATAGGAAGCTTCTCTGATTTCCAAAAAGCCCTCCCTCTCTTCTGCCTCTGCGTGCACACTGCACAAGCACCCACAGATGGCATGGTCCAATACTGCATTTTTGCACAGGGCTCTACCTGCCAGCTCATTGCCCAACCAGAAACCCAGGCAGCCTCCTGGATCCCTCCCACAGATCCAGGGGCAGGGACTTCCTGCTTTTTCCTGGGATCTGACTCTCAGCACCATTCGTATTAAAAGGTGGTTCTCAGTGGGGGCATTTCAGCCCCTATGAAGGTTGTTTTTTTTTTTTTAATCGTAGGAATATTTTTGGTTGTCTTGCTGATGGGGACTGGCGGGCCACTGACATTTAGAGGGCAGGAGCCAGGAATACTAAATGTCCCGCAATGCACTGGAGAGTCCACCCAAAGAATTGCTGCATTCCCATTGACACTTGTGTAGGTAAGAAACCCATTCATAATCCTCTGAAACTAGAACCTAACTCCGTTTTAGATATCAACCCAAAGTCTCTTTCACAGAATTTTCAGAAAGGCAACTGTGTTTAAGTAGAGGGAAAAGTATCCTTGGAGAGCTTTGTCCAGAGCTGTTCACCATTTGGGAAAAATTTATGGATGCCAGCACCACTCCTAATATTAGAGTAGTTGACCCAGCACATTTACATTTGTCGCTGTGATTTTGGCTGACCCACGGGTCATACTTATTTAGGGCTTATTTTAAAATATCAAATATAAGACAAAATTGGGGACAAAATTCGGTTGATTGATGGAATATCTTACTCTCAAATCCAAACATATTCATTAAAAACAGACACAAGCTTCTGAGACTTTCCTGTGTCCTCCTGGGAAGTTGTGCCCAAGTATTTATATACTGAAATGTGTGTTTTGCTATGATTTATTTTTCTTTTATGTCTACATTATAGTCGGTGCATTATAGATTTGGGGTTTTTATTTTTTAATTTTTTTTATTTGTTTTATTTTTTTAAAGATTTTATTTATTTATGAGAGAGACAGAGCACAAGCAGGGCAGAGGGAGAGGGAGAAGCAGACTCCCTCCTGAGCAGGGAGCCTGACGCCAGACTCTATCCCAGGACCCTGGGATCATGACCTGAGCCAAAGGCAGACGCTTAACCGACTGATCCACCCAGGCACCAATGGATTTGGGGTTTTTAGACCACATGTGTAGGTGGCCTTTATTATCTGCAAATTTCTTCCCAATTAGTAATCATTACGAACTATTTGTAAAAGCGATGTGGGGTTTTAGGGTTGAGAAACTTACGCCAGCATTTCTCAAATTCACGTGTTTGAAAATCCCCTGGAGACAACACAGACCTCTGGGCCCCACCCTCTAGAGTTTCTGAGGGACTGTTTTCACGCAAGGCTGGAAATTTTGCATTTTTAACAATCCCTGAGGAAGCTGAAGATCCTGGTCTGGGGACTAGTTTGAGAACCACTGCCTAGCCACTGCCTACACAAATGCCAAGTCATCCTTCCGCTCTTCTCTCTATTCCCTTCCACCCCAGTTTATCAAGAAATCTGTACCGAGATTCTGTCCTGTGGCCTGGAAGGCACTAACCCCACCCCCCACTTTCCCTGAGACCACCTCTACCCTTTCTCACTTCCTCCTCAAGCTGAGAGGCCCTCTTCCCTTCCACAGCTAACTCTTGTGGGATACTTCCTCCAAAAAGCCCCCGGTCTGGGTTCAGGGGCCTTTCCAGGATCCCATAATCCCCATTCTGATCCTGAAGACGCGAAGACACAGCGAGTGTCTTTGGGCATTGTCATAAGTATCTCTGTCCTGTCACATGGTCCCTAAGAAAAATCTCAGGGGCAGGGCTGGGACTAGGGTGAGGGCACAAAATTTAAGGGAGCACAAATAAACAAAACAAAACAAAAAAAAACCCACAAAAAAAGCCAAACCAAAAAACCCCACCTCAGTACGTAACCTGAGAAATATTTTCATGCAATATTATAGGGAATCAAACTTAATGCCAAAATCCACGATGAACAGAATATCAACATTTTAAATAAAGACAGGATCAGTACTGTATTTACTGATTTTTCCTTTTGCCTCCAGACTCCAATAAAGCACAGGAAGACAGTTACTGATCCTGTCCTTGATTTGATACTGAATCTTGATTTCAAATTCTGATCACTCTAACCTCCTGTGCAAATGGCCTGTGGGCCTGACTCAGCCTTGGCCCTAAGAGGGGTGGGGAGGGGAAAGGAGAAGTGAAAGCTATCTTCAACTATTAAAAACAACACTTTATTGAGTGATTTGCTATCTGCTAGGTGTTATGCAAAATGCTTTATGAGTGTGCTGGGGACACAGTTTATTAACATGTGAATGCCCCCACTCAGGCTCTGGGCTCACCTCCTCCAGGAAGCTTTCCCTGATGGAGGCTGGATTAGGTGCCCCTTCTCTGTGCTGCTATGGCCCCAGTATTCCTTCCTGGGTTGGGCTGGTTTCTTTATTTCTTTATCACCACTGTTGTGATCCTTATTTCATGGATGAAGAAATTGATGCACAGAGTTGTCAAGTCACACACCCAGGGTCACATAGCTAGGGAGTGGTGAAGCTGGTATCTAAGATCATGTTTTCTGCTTTAGAATTCAAGACAGAGTTTCTTCCAGAACTCTATGGACGGTTCCCTTTTTCTTTTTTTAAAGATTTTATTTATTTATTTGAGAGAGCAAGAGAGCAAAAGAGCACATGAGCGGAGAGCAGAGGGAGAGGGAGGAAGCAGACTGGGGAAGCAGGCTCCCTGCTGAGCAGGCTCGATGCCGAGGACCCTGAGATCATGACCTGAGCCAAAGGTGGATGCTTAACGGACTGAGCCACCCAGGTGTCCAGATAGCTCCCCTTTTAGAGCAAGCTAATTTGCAATTCCTCCTTAACTATTCGTAATTGAAAATCAGAGGTAATAAAGCTTTGGTAGGCTAAATAATGGCTCTCCAAAAATGTCTGTATCCCTGGAACTTGTGAATATGTTACCCGACATGGTAAGACGGATTTTGCAGGCGTGATTAAATTAAAGCTGTTGAGATGGGGAGAGTAGCCTGGATTATCCAGGTGGGCCCGATATAATCCCAAGGGTCTTTATAAGGCGATAGTAGGATCAAAGTGAGTAAAAAGAGATGTAACAACAAAAGCAAGAGGTTGCAGTGATGCAAGCAAGATCCTGAGCCAAGGCCTCTAGAAGCAGAAAAAGGCAAGCGAATGGATTCTCCACTCATTGTCTCAGGAAGAACTTAGCCCTACTTGATTTTAGACTTCTGGCCTCTAGAACTAAAAGAGAAAAAATTCCTGTTGGTTTTTTTTTTTTTTTTTAAGATTTTATTTATTTATTTATTTATTTATTTATTTATTTGACAGAGAGACATAGTGAGAGCAGGAACACAAGCAGGGGGAGTGGGAGAGGGAGAAGCAGGCTTTCCACTGAGCAGGGAGCCCGATGTGGGACTCGATCCCAGGACCCTGGGATCATGACCTGAGCCGAAGGCAGACGCTTAGCGACTGAGCCACCCAGGCGCCCCCCAAATTCCTGTTGTTTTAAGCCACTATGTTTCTGGTAATTGGTGATAGCAGTCATAGAAAATGAATATAAGACCCAACCTGCATATATGCTGTAAGGAAAAAAATCATTATAATGTCATAATCCAATATCTTCCAGACACTTCTTGGATATTGTATCACTTTCTCATTTACTCAGTTCATTCCACAGACATTTATGGAGTGTCTCTGCTGTCCATAGGAATTTGGGGTCCACAAGTGAACAAAACAGTCACTGTGTTTGGAGGGCATTCAATCAAGTGGCGGGGGGACTATAGCCAAACAACATATAAGCAAATATATTCACTATAATACACGTGAAATATCTTGTGCTTAAATAAATAAATATTGGCAAAGTTCTTAGAATAAGTCAGGTACAAATAAATGAAATAGGATGTCAAGTAGTGAAAAGGGCTTGAGAGAAAAACAAAGCAGACCAAGGGGAGAAGGGTGATAGGGAGGGCTATTTACGCAAGTGGTCAGGGAAAGCTCTGGACAAGGTGACACTCGGGCAGAAGAAACACAGGACAACCCCATCAGGGAGGTATAGAGCCACTGGGATCCGCCTGGTTCAACCTGCCATCCCAGCTTGGGAGCTGTGGAGCTCCAGATCAGACACGTCCTTTTTCCAAGGCTCACCTTCTTCCTCTGTAAAATGGGGATAAGAATGACAACATTTACTTATTTCAGGGGTCGGGTGTGAGGATTGAACGTAACCGGGTGCATCAAAGGAACAGCTGGCTGTCCGGCTCATTCCTGTTACCTCGTGTAGTGGGCTGAACTGTGTCCTCCCCAGAAGACGTTGAAGTCCCTCACTCCCAGGATCTGTGTATGTGGTCTGATTTGGAAGTAGGGTCTGTGCCGATGATCAAATGAAAGTGAGGTCATTAGAGTGGGCCCTCGTCCAATGTGACTGTGTCCTTATGGAAAGGGGCTATTTGGACACACAGGGAGACACACAGGGAAATTGCCATGTTGGAGTCACGCTGCCACAAGCCAAGGAACACCCAGGGTCACCAGCAAACCACCAGAAACTAGGAGAGGAGCATGGAACAGATCCCCACGGCCCTCAGAAGGAGCCAACCCTGGCAACAGCCTAAATGCAGACTTCTGGCATCCAGAGCCACGAGGCGACAGATTTCTGTTGTTTAAACCACGTGGCCTGTGGTTCTTTGTGATAGCAGCTCTAGGAATCGAATATGCCTAATATTATCATTTCCTTGGGTGCAGAAACTGAGACTCAGAGGAGAGCTGGTATTTGAGCCCAGGCAAACCAGCCCCCAAGGGCCATGTGCGCGTTGTCAGCCTTTCTAGTGCAAGAGGTAACGGTTTGGATGTGCCCCCATGTGCAGGGAATGGTGTTCTGAGACCCAAAGCCTCAGTCACTGGGCGTGGTGTCTAGGGATGGATCTGGCAATTGCCGGTACCCAGCGCTCCTGGACAAGGCATCTCTCTGGGCGGGTTGATGGGCACCAGTGGCCAGGCAGCCTCAGAGCCCCGTGTTCCCGGATGTTGGTTAGAGGCTCCCTTCCTCTACCTACCCCCTGCTTTAACCTGTGGGTTTTTGCTGCTAGGTGGGGAGGCTCTGCCTGCCTCCAGGCATCCCCTCAGCTCTCCAGTGGGTCATCCACAGGCAATACACTCTATGTCCTTGCTGCCCCTTCCTGGGCCTTAGAACCTCAGCCTGTGATGGAGTGATTAAATGTTCCACGAGAGGGGACTGATTGGGTAAATGTGGGTATATGCATATGACGGCCCTCCTTTAAGGCCCTCCGTATCCCTATCTCCTGGTACTCCTGCCTCTGTGGGGCACTCTCCACAATGAATGGGGCTGACCTGTGTAATCACAGATGTGATGGTGTGTGACTTCTGAGGCGAGGTCATACAAGACACTGTGGCTTCCATCTTGCTGTCTCTTGGATCACTCCCTCTCAGGGAAGCCAGCTGCCGTGCATGAGGACACACTCCAGCAGCCCTGTGGAGACAGGTCCTCATGGCAAGGAACTGAGGCCAACCAACTGAGGCCAACTGAGGCCAACAGCCAGCTACCAACCTACCAGCCACGTGGCTGAACCACCTTGAAAGTGGCTTCTCCGGCCCCATTCAAGCTCTCGGTAGGACTAGAGCCATGGCCAATATCCTGGCTGGGCCTTGAGAGAGAGGCAGCCAGAACCATCTGGCTAAGCTGCTCCCAGATTCCAGACCCACAGAAAAGGTATGATAATACATGTTTATTGTTTTAAGCTACTAAATTTTGAGGTAATTTGTTATAGAATAATAGAAAACTAATACAGCAGCCATAGAAAAATATGTCATAAAACAATGCACTAGTGCAGAAAGATTTTTATAAAATATTAAGTGGGGGGGGGAGCAGGTCACCTTATAGTATATGATGGGATCCCAGTTCTGGAAGAAAAGTATGAACAGTTAGAAAGCTACCAAAGAACCAAAAAGAAGACATACATGGAGAGATGGAAAAGCTTTCTTTCTTTCTTTCTTTCTTTTTTTTTTAAGATTTTATTTTTAAGTAATCTCTATACCCAATGTGGGGCTTGAACCCACAATCCTGAGATCAAGAGTGACATGCTCCACTGACTGAGCCAGCCAAGCGCCCTGGAAAAGCTTTGTTTTTGTTGGAAAGACTTATTATAGTAGGATTATCAATCTCTCTATATTAAATTAAATGCAATTCCAATGAAAATCCCAACCTGATCTTTTTGGGTATAAAAGGTCCTGACAAGAGATAACAGACCAAGCTAACATTTGTTGGGTACATACTGTGCATTGTGTTCTCTGACAATCACTATTTCATTTTAATTCCACAGTAGGATGGGGCGCCTGGGTGGCTCAATCTGTTGGGCGTCTGCCTTCTGCTCGGGTCGTGATCCCAGGGTCCTGGGATTGAGCCCCAAGTCAAGCTCCCTGCTCAGAGGGGAGTCTGCTTCTCCCTCTCCCTCTGCTCCTCCCCCTGCTCATGCTCTCTCTCTCTCTCTCAAATAAATAATAAATAATCTTTACCAAAAACATTTCCACAGTAGGAGAAAGTCCCTAGTTATTTCAATTTTTCCAGTAGTAAGGAACCGTTACCAGGCCCCTCCCCTATTCCACATGAGGCCTCCAGGGGAAACTTGTCAGAAATCTTGAGGACCATGAGGGGTGGAGCTGAAGGTTGACATGTCTGGTACTAAAGTGTGTGCTCTTGGACCGTCTGCCACGTGGCCTGCCAATTGTGCTCTGATTTCCTTTTTGCCTTCTTTTGAATCATTTTGTAGTTGACATTTATTATGATGATTTTTTTTAAAGAAGCTCTAGGCCAAACGTGGGACTTAAACTCATGGCCCCAAGATCAAGAGTCACATTGCTCCACTGTGCTCTGGTTTCCTTAAATATCAGTGCAAGAGCACACAGGTAGAGAGAGCAAAGCTGGGGTGCCAATCGAGTCTGCTTGTCAGACCCCAGAGTCCATGGCCTTTAATCACTACCCCCACGAAGATAACTGTGGGAGAAGAGGGAGGTATAAACTCTGAGCAGGAAAAGTAAAGAGAAGGGGTCTGTTCTACCAGATATTAAAACATATGATGACGTTGCAGAAATTGAAACAGAAGGGGCACTGGCCTAGAAAGCCACAGACAGATCGATGGAGAGTTCAGGAATAGATCCAAACATATAGGAAAGTTTAGTGAATGATAAAATCAGGTAGGTATCAGTGGAGAAAATCTAAGTGACTTAACCAGTGGTTTTGGTGCCATTAGCTAGAGCCAGTAGAGCTAGATCCACACCCTGCTTCTAGTCTCCAAAATTAATTTCAAATGAATTTTATCTAAATGTAAAAAAAAAAAAGCCCTCAAAAGTTCTTAAAAGTCTGTGCAAGTAGTTTATAATAAGGGGCGGGGAGCGAAGGGCGAAAGCAAGGCTTCTAAGTATGACATTAATGGCAGAAACCACGAAGGAAAACAAAAAGATGAATAGATTTGGCTGCAAAAAGTTTTAAAATCTTTGTATGACAAAAAGATTGGGGAAAATATTTGCAACAGAAGGAGAAAACCCATATATATTAAGGGAATTCTCACAAATGAATAAGAAAAAAAGCCAGCTCAATTCGAGAGAAAAATGAGCTACATACATACATACCTACGTAGGCACTTTGTAAAGAAATCCAGAAGGGCCCATCCCCATATAAGATTTGCAGTGTCATCAGCAGGGCTGGAACCAGGTTGAGGCCAGCAGTGGGTGGGGGCTGGGCAAAACTTAGGAGGCTTTCACTCTTGGAATGGGGCAAGTACAGGGTGGGCACCTCCTTAAATTTGTCAATTGGTAGAGCCCTTCTGGAGGGCGGTCTGGCAAAATGGATCAACATTTTAAACATGCAAACTCTTTGGCACACTGATTTCATTTTTAGGAATCGAGTCTGAGGAAATAATTAGACGGGTGTGTCAAGAAACACGTTCAGGATATTTCTTTGTAACATTAAAAAAAAGTATAGGGACACCCCTCCCATAGGGATTGACTTGAAAAATTGTTATATCCGTAGATAGTCGTACCCAGTGTGAAAGGGTTGCTGTTGTTCTATAGTTGCATGGAGAGATACTTAGGACCTACCACACGGATAAGTGAACAGAGCAGGAAACACAGCACGTATAATATGAACCCAGTAGGTCACCGGGATAGTCATCCAACGTTAACGGTCCCTATTTCCCGGTGGTGGGATTGGCTGCAGGAGATGAATACTTTCTTCTTAACACCTCCTGTGTTGTACACATTTACAGAGGTTCTGATGACCCTCATGCTTAGAAAAGTTAAAATAAAACTTAAGTTTATCTGAGGGAGAGTAGCCATGCGTTAACTTGTTCTTCTATAACTTCACCTGCCCCACCCAGAATTCTCCTTCCTGCAAGGAATTCTCCCAGTGAATGATTCTTTCGCCTTAGCTAAGAGTATTTCAGAGCTGCTACAAGGCCATGCTGTTTGTCAACCAGCCACTGGAACAGAAGGATCTTTGACCCCTACAGCTCCACCCAAATACACAGAAACTGCTTCCAGAGGTCCTTTTGGGGGTCTTCTTGGGGACCTTCTATCATTATGATCAGTGAACTTTGGGGATTCAGAGTCGTTTCTTAAGGGCCTTAACGATCACCAAGACCAAGTGAGCCCTAAACTGAGTCTGTGGGACTTCTTTCCTTCCCCCATCTTTCTCCCTCTCCCTCCCCCCTCTTCTAATTGTGTCAGAGACATTGATCTTAATTTTAAATGCACAATTGGATGAATTTTTACATATACATACATTCCCGTAACCACCTCCCTACGAAGGAGCACGTTTCCAGCCTCTCAGAAGATGTCCTTGTGCCCCATCCTCCTCAGTGCCCCTCCCAGAGGCAATCAATCTTCCCACATCCTCTACCACCATTTATTAGTTTTGCCTTTTTCTTGAATTTCACGAATATGGAAATGGGCTTCCTCCTGTATGGCTTCTTCCGCTCACATAGCAGCTATGAGATTCCTCCAGGCTGTTGTATGCGGCAGCTTTTGACTTTTTCATCGCTGTATAATATTCCACGGTGGGAATTGTGCAAAAACTCCACCATCGGTTTCATTCATCCTCCAGCTGATAGATTATTTGAGTTGTTTCCCTTTCGGGGCTATGAATGTTCTTGTACAAGCTTTTTGGTTGATGTGTATTTTCATTTCTCTCGGGTATACGTGTAAGATTCGGGGTTCCTGGGTTTGGGGATAATAAGTGTGTGTTTAGCCTTAGTGGACATGGGGAACAAGTTTTTGAACTGAAGGGAGGGGTGATCATAATAGCCCCTAGTGTATAGGGCTGTTGTGAGATTAAATGAGATAATCTAGAGGCACCTGGGTGGCTCAGTCGGTTAAGCGTCTGCCTTCGGCTCAGGTCATGATCCCGGGGTCCTGGGATCGAGTCCTGCATCGGGCTCCTGACTCAGTGGGGAGCCTGCTTCTCCCTCTCCCTCTTCCTCTGACGCCCACCCTCAGCTCGTGCTCTCTCTCATGCACGCGCCCTCTCTCAAATAAATAATAGTCTTTTTTAAAAAATGAGATAATGCAGGCAAAGTACTTAAAACTGGCACACCATGGGGCTCCTGGCTGACTCAGTCGGTGGAGCCCAGGACTCTTGGTCTCAGGGTTGTGAGTTCGAGCCTCGTGTTGTGTGTAAAGATCACTTAAAAAGAAACTCTGAAAATAAATAAATAAATAAAACTGCAACACTGAAATTTACAAGCCATACATCATTGCTGGGATGGGGGCCGAGCACATGAAGCTATCCGGGGAATTTCTGTTAACTTTAAATTAACTGTTAACTTTAAATATTCCCATGATGAACTAGGGGCACAAGGAATTAGGGACACAAGGTCGTGTGATATAAAAGTGATAACATGACTATTATTTTAAAAATTCAAATGAAATAGAAGTATACAGGGTAAAAGGTGGAGTTCACCCCATGCTTTTAAAAATTATTATTTAAAAAGGGGCACCTGGTTGGCTCAGTTGGTTGAGTGTCTGCCTTTGGCTCAGATCATGATCCCGGGGTCCTGGGATCCAGCCCCACATCGGACTCCCTGCTTAGTGGGGAGCCTGCCTCTCCCTCCCTTGCTCCCTCTGCTTGTGCTCGCTCTTTCTCTCTCTCTCTGTCAAATAAATTCAAAAAATCTAAAAAAAAAATTAAAAATTATTATTAAAAAATACCATGCACTAAATATTTTGTATGCATTTTCTTATTTTATCCTTATTTTTTATTCAACGATGCTGAAGATAGGGAAGTGGAGGCTGGATCTTCAAAGCTGACCCAAAGAATGCCTTACTAGGGGCTGGTTAGTCCCTCTCTCCAGGCCTCAGTCTTCCCATCCACACAGTGAGGCGCCTGGTAATCCTTCAGCTCCAATAATCACAACTCCACGTCTAGCTCTGGCAGAGGAGGGACTTGGAGTTCTGCCGCCCGTGTCTCTGGGATACAGCAGCAAAGAGCCACGCATCCTTAGGGCCCAAATAGGCGTCGCCCTGAGTCTCTCCTTGGCCTCATGCACCCAGCATCCAAGAATGGCATTAGGCTGGCCGGCTGGCCGCTGGAGGCCCTGTCCTGTATCTCTGGCCTCCCCACAGGGCTGCCAGGCTGACCAGGCCCACAGTGGCTAGGGAACAACCCTCCCCTCCCCCAGGGTGGCAGCAGGAAGAGGGAAGAAAGACGATGGTCTCCAGCTGGCCCGGGGAGACAGATCTCCTTGTCCCCATCAGCCCTCCCCACCAACCCCCGCCCCGAGGGCTGTCCCCAGGGGCTTGGGATCAGCCAGAAAAGTCAGGCAACTTTTCAGGGACCAGAAGGAGGGGAGGGGAGGTCTCCCAGCCTGTGAGCAGCTCAGTGCCAAGCCCCACCCCTCGCTGTGCCCTATCCATAACTCCAGATTTTGACCCTGAGCTCCAGTCCCAGTTGGCGGGCAGAGGGCTGAGGACAGGACGCCCCAGAATCAGGAGACTCCCCTCAGCAGATAAGATCCTGCGTCTACAGCAGCTGTTTCTTCAGAAGTTTGGCAATTCAGGTGAGTCGGGGTGTCGGTGCACCAGGACTCAGGGTCCTCCCAGCGTTAAGGAGAAGGCTCCACATTAGAGCCCAAGGCGGGTGACAGCTCTGCAGCTAGGCAGGAACATGGGCAAGTGCCTTCACCTTTCCAGACCTCCTTCTCCTCTTCTGGAAGACAGGGATCATAATCACCTCTTCTAGGGTTAGTTTGAGTATCAAAAGAGGTGAACAGAAAGTGCTTAGCACAGAACTCGGCACATGGCAAGTACTCAATAAATGGTCATTATTATTTGGGGACAGGGGGCTGGTAGCCTGGTTGTCAAGCATGTCTGTTCCTTTTAAGGGTAATCTGTGAAAATATCAACGGCAGAAGAAGTACCCGTATGGCACATCCTGATTTTGTTCATTCAAATACCTTGCCCGTGATTTGTCGATTTTTTTTTAACAAGTCTCCTATTTTTTTGCTACACGCAAATAGCAATCAAAGGCACAAGCTGCCCCAAATTCCTTTTGAGGGACAAGGGAGATTATAAGCAAACAAACACGAGACCGAAAAGCAAGCAGGAAGCGTCAGGTGCCAACTTACTGCCCATTGCCTAATAGTTATATAGCACGGTGCGGAAAGCTCAGATAGAACAGAGTCCAGATCCCAGTGCTGCCCCAAACTGGCTCTGTGACTTTGGGAGAGTGATTTCCCCTCCCTGAACCTCAGTCTCACGTCTGTAGAACCTCCCAGAGCAGTTGAGAGAATGAAGCAAGAGGACATCTGTAATGAATCTACATGTGTGTAGTGGCGAGTGGCAGATGCCCCAAATTCCCCTCCCGCCCCACACTTATAGAGACGTTATAATTCCACATGCACGCAGATAAACGTGAGAAGCTCGGCAGCTTCCTGGGTGCACACTCCAAGTGAAGGGTGTAAGACGCGGGAGAAGGGCAACACTAACAGGAACACCAGCAACAACGAGAAATGGCTGACCTAGCAATCGAGCCACGTGCATGTGAGTCCACAAGTTCATTATCCGTGTGCATGAATGATTTTACCTGAGGCTCGATCAGTCAGACCCCACAGCTTGGCTCCTGCTTCTCAGAAGAACCTCAGGCATTTATACTGTACTCCAGTGCACACACACACACACAGTTGCTATAATCAGCATCAGATCTGAGTCCTGCAGTTTAAGATGACTAGCTTAGGAATCACATTTTTCTTTCTCAATCCTATGCCTACCAGCAACACGCTAAAAATTCACGCACACGTTGTAGGTTATGGGTTCTTTCAATGCTGGACCCTGAAATATTGGCTGTTTGTTTTCACCTGCTTCGCCCTCTGATTTTTTTCAAATAGTGTGATCTGTCAGCCTCTCATGGTGTTGTTTAGGGACACGGACTTGTGAGTCAGGCTGTGCTGGGCTCCACTTCTCACCACCGGCTGGGTGTCCGAGCCTCACTTGCTTCATCTGGAAAATGGGCATAATGATAACCCTGAGGGTTGTCAGAAGACGAAAGCAGATAAAGCACATAAAGTCCTTAGCGCAGTGACTGGAACATGCTACAGCAGGGCTATTGTCGTCTCCATATCGACAGTTCTTTTCCTGATTCAACCTATTCTTGCCTTTTATGGAGACTTTTTCACCCCAAGACCCCACAAACCCTTTTATCACAAACGCGTCATTTTGGTAGAGTGTCTCCGCTTTTCCGGGCCTCAGTTTCCCCATCTGTATGACAATGTCTAACTCATCTTTAGCATTTTACGGTCTAGAGAAACTGAGTCCCACGCTGTTACTTGTCCCTCTTTATCATGGCCATTTGGTTCCAGATGTTGTTCTGGGCATCCCTCATGCTCTTCTCTTGGGCATGTGCCCCTGCTTCTAACCAGAGGCTTCGACACACCTGACCAGCCTGGTTATCGGAGACAGGCCGTGTGCCTGCTTTGCTTCAGTCCAAGGCCTCTTTCTTCCTGCCCAGAAACCTCTGGAGGGTTTTCACACTCTCCTCGTCCCTCACAACCTCTACTATAGAAGCAGCTCCTCTTTTTCTCCATCCTTTGCTGGTTTTCTAGGTGGCATGAGAATGGAAACAAAACAAAACAAAACACAAACCTTGGGCCCTGGAAAAGGCAGAGCTGGGTTCACACCCCACCTTTCCTCCAACCCTTGTTATAACCTCGAATAACTTAGCTTCCTCTCTCTCTGTCGTTGGATCCCTTACCTGTGAACTGGGACGGTGACAATCACTGCTGTCATTTATGAGCTCCCCAGCACTTAACCAGTATTTTCTCTTTTGATCCTCGTAAGAACTTGATTCATTCACTTGTTCATTCATTCATTTGTGAGTCCCTGCTATAGGCAAGGCACTATTCTAGGCCTTGGGGATAGATAAAAGTAGATAAAAGTCCCTGCCCAGGGCCCAGTTGATTAAGTGTCTGCCTCTTGGTTTTGGCTCAGGTCATGAGCTCTCACGGGTTGTGAGATCGAGCCCTGCATCGGGCCCCGTCCTTGGCAGGGAGTCTGCTTGAGCTTCTCTCCCTCTGCCCCCACCCCCCAACTTGTGCACGCACTCTTTCACTCTCTCTAGAGTAAATAAATAAATCTTAAAAAAGAAATGTCCCTGTCCTCCGGGAGCTGATATTTTGGTGGGGAGACAATGGGCAGGGAGCTTTGTTAACCCTTAAAAGTCCACAGAGGAGGAAATGGAGGTTCAATCAGGATGAAAACTCATCCCTGTTTGCCCCAGGACTCTCCTGGTTTTCGCTCTCAGAGTCCACATCCTGGGAACACCCTCAGTCCTGGGAAACTGGAGATTGGTCATCCTTGCTCAGTTAAGTTAAGCGACTTGCCCAGGGTCACACGGCTGGGTGTGTGCCAGAGCCAAGCTATGAACCTAGGTATGTCTGACCCCCAGCCTGGGCTGTTACTGCTGCCTCCTGGATTCATTTGGGGAATTTGGAAAGCCCTCTCTTCTCACCTTCTTATTGTTAATGCACAAAAGTGGTCAACTTTCCTGAGTTATGCAGAGAGAGTCAGAAGGCCCAGAGAGGGGAAGTTGCTTGGTCAAGGCCAAACAGAGGGTCAGAAATGAAGCCAGGTCTGACTCTCCCTTCTTCCTCTTCTCCTCCCCCACCCCCAGTGTTCTTTCCCTTGTTATCTTCAAGATGCCCGGGGGACAGAAGGAGGTCACTCCGTACTGAGGGCCTACTCTGTGCCAGGCACTGCGCCAGAAACTTCTGCCAAGCTGGTGGATTCATTTTCAGGGTGACCCTGTGAGGTCAGGCTTACTCTTGGTTTACAGAGGAGGAGATTGACTCTCCTGAGGCAAAGTAGTGGGGGAGGAGGGATGGGAGGAGGCTAGGGGTCCCTGAGAGGGTCCTGCCCCTGCAACCAAGGCTCGCAGCAGGAAGGAGAATGGCCCAGAGGAGCAATGCCTTTCCGTTTCCTGGTTTTATCTCCAACTTGGCTGCTGAAACCCCAATTGAGTCCAGTTCTTGTGGGCTGGAGCCGCTTTCCCCTTTTACAAAACTAGGCCATATTGAGAATGTCCTGCCGTTCAGGGCCACGGGGTTGCCAGGAGGCTCGGTCTGGGAGGAGGGCTGTGTGAGTGGAGAGGAGGGAAAGTTGAACTTGGCCCTTCCGGGCATAAAAAAGTCCCCTTGTTCTGCCTCAGCAGGAGCCCACAGGGTATTTCCCTGCTGTGTGGGGGCCCAAGCAGCTTCAAGGTCCAAAGCTGCTAAGCCTTTTAAACTTCTGAGGACCCAGCCAGCCCAGCCCCCAAGGCCGGCCCTGAGCGGTTGTGCTGGAAGACCCGAGTTCTAAAGTCAGACCTTGCACGCACTAGCTCCCAGCTTGGTTCATAGTAGGTGCGCCATAAGCGGATGTTGAGTTTACTTGAACCGAAATTAAATCCCAGCAGCATCACTTACTGGCTGTGTGACCTCAGGTAACTTACTTCGCCTCTCTGAGCCTCCTTTTCCTTATCCGAACAATGGGGCCAATAACCCCAGCCTCCTAAGAACGTGGGGCGAAGCACTTAGCCCTGGGGTTGGTACACAGTAGGTGCTCCACAAATGTCAGTAAACTACTTCTTTTGCACTTGACCCTATGTTGAGGCTTTTACACTGGCCATCTTGTTAAAACTCCCATCTTTCTCCAAGGTAGGAGTTATTATCCCCCCGTTTCCAAGAAGGTGAAGGCTCATGAGCATCTTGCCCAAAGTCAATGGCCAGTAGGTGGCAGAGTTGAGGTATGAGATTTGAAGCTAGAGCCCATGGTCCTCACCGAAAGGCCCCAAGTCTACAGCTGGCCAGACACTCGGCTCAACCCTATTTATGTTCCTGGCTCGGGGCAGGGTCTTCGGGGGAGGCTCCCCAGCCAAAGCTGCATCACTCACCCGCTGACCCGTGACCTTGGGCAAGTAGCTTGGCCTCTCTATGTTTCCATTTTTCCATTTCTGAGGGTCATTAAGAGGATCAGGTATAGAAGGGCTTGGCGGTGTCTGGCACTTTCTAAGCCTTTCAGGGGATGGTGGTGATGGTGGTGATGGTACACTGCAACCTTTCCCCCCTGCAGGCCGGCACGATGCGCGTGGTGGTGATTGGAGCCGGTGTCATCGGGCTGTCCACTGCCCTGTGCATCCACGAGCACTACCACTCGGTCCTGCCATCACTGGACATCAGGGTCTATTCAGACCGCTTCACCCCATTCACCAACAGCAATGTGGCTGCCGGCCTCTGTCAGGCCTACCTCGCGGACCCCAGCAACCCACAGGAAGTGTGAGTGAGGGTCCCAGAGGGCGGCCCGGGGAACTGGTGGGGCTGAGTTTGAAGAGGGGATGCTCCCTCTCAGGGTTCCCATCACCAAGAACAAGCCCCTTGTCAAGGCTTAGAAGAAAATACTAATAAATAGTAAGGCCTACTATGTGCCAGACAAATGGAGGCTTTCCTCCATGCCTCCCCTAAACTGGGTGGCTATGGATGCCATGTGCATGGATGGATCAGGAATACATGGTATTTTTTTCCTAGTTTATTTATTTAAAGATCATTTTCATCTGATTTCCCCAGTGGCTAGCAAGAAACAGAACCCGTCAGGGGCGCCTGGGTGGCTCAGTTGGTTGAGCATCTGCCTTCGGCTCAGGTCATGATCTCGGGGTCCTGGGATCGAGCCCCAGTTGGGCTCTCTGCTCAGCGGGGAGTCTGCTTCTCCCTCACCCTCTGTCACTGCCCCTGCTTGTGCTCTGTCTCTGTCTCTGCTTCTCTCTCAAATAAATAAATAAAATCTAAAAAAAAAAGAAAAAGAAAACAGAGCCCTTCAAATCCCAGCAATAATTATAAAGAAGGACAAAATGCACTAAAGTCCTTGATATTGGGTACAGTAGGGAGCAATTTTGCCCTCAGAGATGTATGTTTTTCCATATATAAATTCATAAAAAGATCTTTCAGTGTATTTGAACTCATTCTAATTGCCATTTTAACAGCTATATTTAACAACTTAGAAATCTAGCTCCCCTGAATTTGCCCATTGTGACAATCATTTTCATTTAACAATTTCTTTTTTTCTGTTTTTATTTTAATTCCAGTTAGTTAACATACGGTGTTACATTAGTTTCAGGTGTACAATATACTGATTGAACACTTCATACATCGCCTGGCACTCACCACAAGTGTTTTCCTTAATCCCCATCACCTATTTCCCACACCCCCCACCCACCTCCTCTGGGAACCATCATTTTGTTCTCTACAGTTAAGAGATTCTCTCTCTTTTTTCCCCTTTGTTCATTTGTTTTGTTTCTTAAATTCCACATATGAGTGAAATCATAGGGCATTCGTCTTTCTCTTATTTCGCTTAGCATGATACTCTTTAGCTCTGTCCATGTCGTTGCAAAAGGCAAGATTTCATTCTCTTTCATGGCTGATTAATATTCCGCTGTATATACAGACCACATCTTCTTTATCCATTCACCAATTGATGGACACTTGGGCTGCTTCCATATCTCGGCTATTGTAAATAATGCTGCTATGAACATCGGATGCACGTATCTGTTTGAATTAGTGTTTTTGTATTCTTCGGGTAAATACCCAGTAGTGTGATTGCTGGATCATAGGGTAATTCTAGTTTTAACTTTTTGAGGAACCTCCAGATCAGGAATACTTGTAAATGGGTGGATGGATGATCAGGTGTAGCAAAGACGTTGCAAAGGTTATTTTGTCTGTGTAGAAACCGCAAACTGCCGGCTGCTTCAGCAAAGAAGCCCCAAATGTGTAATGACTCAAACAGAAGTTATGTTCTCCCGTAAATTCCAAAACCGATGTTCCTGATCATTGGGTGGCAATTCAGGGGCCCGGGGTCCTTGCATCTCACAGCTCTGTTGTCCTCCTCTGTGACTTCTGATGTCGCATCTGATGCCACAGTACCTGTGTCACTGCACCTTCTGATGTCATTATGCTGTGCTTTTGGAAGGAGCACAGCATGAGGACGGCATGTGCGGTCTTAGGGTCCACTGGCCAGAATGCAGTCACATGGCCACACCTGGCTGCATGGGACTCTAGGCGATGTAGCCAGTTCTGTGCCCAGGAAGAAGAGGAGGAAAGTATTTGGGAGCGGCTAGCTAAGGTCTCCTGCTGGCATTTATATGGCGGGGGGAGGTGCTTGGAGTGAGCCTGAACTGTGGGGCAGATCTCAAAGCAGGCCTAAACCTTCATTTAAACTCGCAGCTACATGATCCCAAGCCCGAGGTGGGCTCCAAATTGTTGTGATGGATCATCCCTTGTTTCCCCCCTTCTCTTTCTTATTAGTGGGGAAATACTAGAAAGTCTGGGCATAGGGAAGACCCATAGGCATTTGGGGCGCTGCTGAAATGAACGTGGTGGGTTTCTGGATTTTGACATATCCCCACCAGCCTGGTCACAATCCCATGCAAGCCAACCCTCAGAGTTTTCTTGTCCAGCTCGGGGTATTAGGTGACCGAGAATCTGTGGGATCCTTCCAGACATTGGAACCAGCAGACCTTTGACTATCTCCTGAGCCACATCCATTCTCCCAATGCTGCAAACATGGGCCTGGCCCTAATCTCAGGCTACAACCTCTTCCGTGAAGATTTTCCGGTGAGTGAGGGGTCCTTGATCACAGACCAGGGCTGGGAGCCCGAGTCTGGGGAGTACTTTGAGCATTGTGGGTGACAGCCTCTTGCATTCAAATCAGGTTTCCTTTCAATTCTATTCACGCTTTAAAATTATTTTTGTTTCCAATTTTGTTCTTAAATTGGCAGAGACCAAAGAACTCTCTGATGAAACAGGGGAACTAGCCTTTGGATGAGTCAAACCCAGACATGTCCTGTAGTGGTGACGATTTCATGCTGAAGTCTCAGGGTTGCCTGTGTCCCTGGAGGTGCCAGGGCTTTTTGCCAAGATAGACTAAAACACTCATCATGGCACATGAGCCCTTACTATATACCAGCCCCTGTGTTAACTACTTTACAACTAGTGACTTATTTAATTCTCGTAATAACCAACAAGTAAGTGCTATCATTAGCCTCTTTGTACAACGAGGAAATAGAGGCTCAGAGAAATGGAGTAACTTGCTCAAGTCACAAATCTCTTATGTGGCAGAACTGGGATTTGAACCCAGGCTGTTTGTGATCCCATGGTACCTAATGCATTAAGAAGGGCACAGCCTTGGGGGATGTTCTTAAGTTGCTGGAGGGGATGGTTGGGCGGGGTGTCCAGAAACCCAGGCCAGCTCTCTAAGGCTGAGTCAATGTTTAGCACTGGGCTATGGGCATCACCCATATTATCTGTTCTCTTTCATTGGACCAAGAGTAATTGTTAATTCCATTATACAGACAAGAAAATGGGAGTCTCAGAGAATTCAAGGTGGTCTGTGGGGAGGCCCAAAACTCCACCGGGTTGTCTGACCCAGTGCTCGGCTGCCTCCCACCCTCACCCCTTGGTATAACCCTCATTGTCAACAGTTTCTCTCCTATTTCTGACTCTTACCCTATCACTTGGCCCTCAGCCTTATTCTCACCCTTCCTTCATAAGGCATTATGGTTAAGACCATGGACTCTGAAGCCAAACTGTGCTGGTTCAAATCTCAGCTCCATCGTTTATTAGCTGTGTGACTTTAGACAAGTTGCTTAACCTCTTTGAGTCTCAATTGGCCCAGCTGTAAAAATGGAGATAAGAAAAGTATGTATTTCATTGGATTGTTGGGGATGTTAAATGGAGTGGTATAAGTAACATACTTGGAACAGTGCCTTACATGTGGTACACATTGTACAACTTTTTATTGACTTTCACCCATCCCTGTGCCTCCTTCTCTCCTTCCTTGGCAGGATCCGTCCTGGAAGGACACAGTTCTGGGATTTCGGAAGCTGACCTGCAGAGAGTTGGACATGTTCCCTGATTACAGGTGAGGTTGTTATGGGCAAAAGGGCTGAGGTCCCATGATTCAGACAGGTCTGTCCAGAAGGCAGCAGAAGATGGAGGTACCAAGTTTCCTATTCCGCCCCAAGCCAAGAGCCACTGATACCTTGGATTCCTGCTGCTCTGTTCAGCTCCTTTGGAGAAGCCACCCACCCAATAAGGGACCTGGGCTAAGATGGTGGGGGATATGGAGTCACAGATCTGAAGCCCAGAAGCTCCATGTCACTACTGTCTTTTGTAGATGAAGAAACTGGGCTTCAGAGAGGCTAAATGACTTCCCAAGGTCACACAGCCAAGTGACCAAAATGGGATTCTAACCCAGTCTGTGTGACTCCAAATGCCTCTATTCTTTCCCTTGCAGCCTGATGTCTCTTTGGTCCTCCCTTCACCCCACCCCATGCCTGAACACCTTCTAAGAATGCACATCCGGTCTCCATGTGCACACCCCAATGTCAGGGATGGCTTTTCTGACAGAAAAAATTTCCTTGCACTGAAAACCAGTCCCCATTTGAACTTCACTCAGTGGTCCTGGCTCTACCCTTGGGGTAGACTGCTAAAGTGTGACTGCTCCCCTAAAGTGAGACTGCTCCCACCTCCATTTGAAAGTCTTTGAATATCGCTCTGATTCTGAATCTTTATTACCACTCTTGCCTGTTTTTGACTCTAGCTATGGCTGGTTCAACACAAGCCTGATTGTGGAGGGGAGGCGGTATCTACCATGGCTGACTGAAAGGTGAGAATTTCAACTTTGGTTTAAGGAAAGCACCTCCCAAGGACCAGGGGGTCTACTGACAATTGTTCATGGGATTTGTTTTTGTATTGACCGACCCCAAATGTTAAAGGAAAACTCTTAGGCTTGCTGGGAGCTATCCTTGGTTCTAATCACTTCTGTGTACTAAACCATGGTTTCCATATCTGATTGGGCATCAGAACCATTTGGGCAGATCTTTACATGTGATATTTATTACTGACGTCACCAAAATCCATAATGTTTGTGTAATGGTTTTAAATGGATTCTCGTAAGTTTTCCAGACATACTTACATCATCTGCAAAACATACGTTGCCTTTTATTTTTATAACTCATTTTTTTTCTTGTCTAACTGCTGTGGTAACTACCTCCAGAACAATGTTAACTAATACAGGGTATAGTGGTTGTCTCTGTCTTGTTTCTGATGTTAATAGAAATCTTGTAGTGTTCAAATTAGCAAACATTAGCTTGAGAAACATATTTATATTTATTTATATTTATATTCATATTAAGGAAGATTCCATATATTTCCTATGTTTTACTATATTATTAAGATTAAAAAAAATCTACAATGGATTGCAGCTTTTATCAAATGACCTGAGGAGCTTTTTAGAAATACAGATTTCAGGACCACACTTTATATCTACTGAATCAGATCCTCTGGGGTGGGGCTTAGAAATTTGTGTTTTAAGAAGGTCCCTGAGTGATTCTAATTATCAGCCCCGTTTCAGAATCATTGCACTACAACATAATTATTTCTCCTAATGCTGAAATACTTATGACTCCTATCCAGCCTCTTCCTAGACAGAATACCCCCACTTTTTTTATCTTGAGGAAATAGTCCTGAGGTTATGCTTCCCCTTTTATAGGGTTTACTTCCTGTTCTCTTGATGTTTCTCCTACCTCTCTAATAATGACAGATATTTTTCCTCTGGGACATTTTGAGGGAGGGGTGGACGTTCCCATTCCACCTTCCTCCTCGTGCCTTGCTTCTGACAAAGGCGGGTTTAGCATTGGTCCAGCTTTTCCCCTCCTCTCCCCTGCATCTCATTCCTTTTGATGTTACAAAGCAATGTGGTGGTAGTAGGAAGAGTTTTGAACTAAGAGGCCTGGGTCTAAGTCCCAATCCCGTCATTAACTCACTGTATGACCTTCACCAAGGCTCTTCTCCCATCTCCATCTGCTGACAAGGGGCTTGAGCCATCTCAGTTTTCCCATGGGACATTTCATGGACCACTAGTCCATCAAGGTGCTTATGAACTGGTCTGATCTGACTACACAGCCATTTTCTCAAGGAGCATCCTGTGGGACTAACATCCACAGAAGTTTCTTTGGGGAACATCCCCCATGCCATCTCCTTGGAGAGATGGGACCAAGAACTGAATACTGGGCTTTTTGATGTGTCTGATCCCCCCAGGTTAACTGAGAGGGGAGTGAAATTCTTCCAGCAGAAAGTGGAGTCTTTTGAGGAGGTGAGTTGCAGGGCTGGGAGGGGCTGGATGTGGGAGAGAGGTGAGGAGGAGAGGCCTCTGCTTCCTGTTGCTGGGTTGGGGGTCCCCTGTCAGACTCCCAGTGTCCCCCTGAGGCCTGTCCCAGGCCTTTCTTGAATCCCAGAAGGACTCAAGGATTCTGTCTTGATGTTGGTGGCTGGAACAAAGGGATGGTAGGGTAGTGGTGGACATTAGGGACGAATCTACCTCTGAGCCTCAGTGGGTTTTAAGGCCAGAGAGTTGGCTGCCTTTTACCTGTATCAGCTGCACTCCACTCTTGAGTTCCAGACACTTGGTTGCCTCCTACATAAATCAGGGTTAATGTTTCTGCAAAGTGAAAGCTCTTAGCTGACTTGGCTCCAGAGTAACACCATCATCAATAACAATGATAGTAGCAGCTATCACCATCAAGCACTGGCTAAGTACCAGGAGCTTTGCTGTATAACTTCACTCAATCCTAGCACCTAGAATTGTACTTGGCATGTGCAGGTGCTTGGTAAATGCAGCTACTGGCATTATATAATGAGTACCTGCTCCGGGTTGAGCCCTAATGGGCACTTGGGATACATGGTTGACTCAGACACAGCCCTTATTCCCAAGAAGCTCACAGTCCAATATAGCAAATGCTGGCTCTTGAATGACAATTCCTTGCAATGTGTGTGCCCCATGACAGACCTGTGAGGGGAGTCACTGACACTGGGCTAAGGGTTTGGGTGCCCATCATGCTATACCCTTGAGCTGTCAAGTATCCCACACATGCACAGAGCCAGGGGTTCTACCATGCCTTCTGAAAATGCCTTGGCAGAGCAGGAGGCAAGAGAATGAAGTAAAAAGGATTCAAAAGGAGGAAGAGAATTATCTCTGTGTCTGACTTCTTCTGGGAGGTCCCAAGAAGGTTTTTCCCCCTTCCACAGTACTCCTTCCTGAGCATTTTCTTATCCAGGGTCACATTGGATCCTCACACAGTCTAAGAACAGATATTACCAGCCCTACTTTATAGTGAAGGCAGCTGAGCTTTGAGGAGATGATGGAACATTTCTGAGGTCACATAGCAGGTAAATGGCGGAGCAGAGACTTGAAGTCCATTCCTTGGATTCCTCATTGAGCCTCCTCCCTGCTGTTCTATAGGGAGCAGAGAGCTGCTGGGTGGAGGGCAGAGGGAAAGAGGGGCCGGGGGATACCAGGGCCCTCACCCCTTCCCATGCCACCTGCTCTGTTCGTTGCTGCCAGGTGGCAAGAGGAGGTGCTGATGTGATTATCAACTGCACTGGGGTGTGGGCTGGGGCATTGCAACCAGACCCTCTACTGAAGCCAGGCCGGGGACAAATCATTAAGGTGAGTGTGAAGGTGAGGGATGGAACCTCCTGCTTTTCTTGATAGAGATTGTAGCTGCCTGCTTATTTCCTCTCCAAAGATAGAGGATGTGTTGGGGACATCTGTTAGAAGAGCCTCACAGATTTCAGGCAATTGATATGGTAAAGAAACAAGAAGGACCAACATGACCCCTCCAAACATTCTCTTTCGGGTTTTTTTCGTAATATAGCAAAGCATGCATGTATATGTTTTTAAATATGTAGGAATTGCATATTCCTGTATTATAATAAAAAAGAGCAAACACTTATGGAGTGTTTATTAAGTACCAGGTACAGGCCAGAGCACTTTATTGTGCTATTAATTTAATCCTTACCAGAACCCTTTGAGATGAGGTCTATCATATTGCCATCGCTACTTTGCAGATGGGAAAACTGAGGCAGAGAGGAATTAGGTAACATGCACAAATTCACATGGTGGTGAGTTGTGGAATTGGGGTTAGAACCCAGACAATCTGGTTTAAGAGCCTATGTCTTGTAAACATCATCCCACATTGCCTCTCACTGTGTATGTGTGCATGTGTGTGAAGGATGCCCCTTGGTGGGCATGTGTGTGTATGTGTGCCTATGTGAGTGTTGGTGTGTTCCCGATGTGGGCTGAAGTGTATGTGTTATTTGTACATGTATGCTGGGCTTTTCTGTGGTCATGTAGGTGAAAATGTGTGATATTTCAGGGAGTAGGGGTGGCTCTTCCTGCAAGGGCAAGCAGTCAGTGCAGACTTGGAGCAGAAGGGTCAGCAGAGGGCTTAGGAATTGGCTTTGCCACACTTGTCAGAACATCTAGGCAGAGAGGGGAGCAGAGCAGTGATCCAACGCCCCCAATGAGATTTGTCTGCCCTCAATCAACAGGTGGATGCCCCTTGGATGAAGCACTTCATTCTCACCCATGACCCAGAGAAAGGCATCTACCAGTCCCCATACATCATCCCAGGGTAAGAATCTGACATCTTAGGGCAGAAGAAGGGGCATCTTCATGCCCTCTCTATGCTGCCCACGCCAGGCCCTTTGCTTAGTCGCTGCAGGTTTTTTTCTTCCAGTGTTTTCTAAGTGAGGTTGAGCCATTAAATTCCTGGAAAGGCAGGACTCAACCTTAACTGGGTTCCATCTTGAACAAGCTTTTGGATGACAGTAGTGGTGATGCTGGAGACAAGGGTAGTGGGTGTGAGGGCAATGACACTGGAAGGTGTGAACAGAAATAACAGGAGTATGGTGGGAATGGGGATCTGGGTTGATGGTGATAATGATATTAATGGGAGAGGTGATGATATTAGTGAAAATGGTGGTCATTTTGGTGGGATGACAATGTCTTGAGAGTGGAATGGTGATAGTGGAGATAATACTGTCATTGTTGGGAAAAGTTCACAGGGGTGGTGAGTAGGACAAGGATGGTAGAGTGCTGACATTAATGGGGGTGGCGTGGGGTTGATGAGAAGGTCGATGATGATGGCAATGATTGGGAGTGGAGGCAGTGTCTGGTGCTGATGGAGATGACGCTATCAATGATGATGTTAATAGTATGGTGGAGATGACAATCTCAAAGGCAGTGTTAATTCACGTTGATTGCAACATTAATGTTAAGTGGGGCTGTGCTATCTTCATGGTGATGTTAGTGGTGTGACAGAGATGACATTATCAATGGCAACACGAATGCTGGTGGTGGAAATGGCGAATGGGGCTGATGGTGATGACATATTCATGGTAGCAAAGAAAGAAGTTGTGAAGATGATGTTGTTGATGTAAATGATATTTTTTCCAGTTTCGTTAAGATATAATTGACAAATGGTGCACATTTACAATGTACGTGATGATTTGATATATGCATATATTGTGATATGATTACCTCAATAAGGTTAGCTAACACATCCATCATGTCACATAATTATGATTTCCCTGTGTGTAGTGAGAACATTTAAGATTTACTCTCTTAGCAATTTTCAAATATACAATACAGTATTGTAACTACAGTCACCATGCTGTGCATTGGAAGAGATGACGATGTCAACAGTGACATTAATGGTGACAGTAGAGATGGTGGTGGGTGGTAATGACAGTGGCGACTGCAATGGTGTTGATGGTGGTGTTAGCAAGGATGACCATGCAGATGGATGTGGGGATTTAGGTAGAGATGGTTGGAAGGGTGACCATGGCGATGGCCCCCATTTGTCTCAAAGGATTCATTTCCCTTTGTCATCGACTCTCCTCACTTTTACCTAGGATCCAGGCAGTGACTCTGGGAGGCATCTTTCAGCTGGGGAACTGGAGTGAGGTAAACAACATCCAGGACCACAACACCATCTGGGAAGGCTGCTGCAGACTGGAGCCCTCCCTGAAGGTAAGGTGGGGAGGAGTATTGGTACCCTAGACCAGGGTCTTGGCAGCTTGATCATGAGGCCCCTTGAGGATGGGAAGACACTGCCACTGGGATAACTGGGCAAATTAATTCCAGCAAGGGACTGTGAAATATGCCAGAATTTGATAATGCACAAGGAAGTCCTACTGTGAGCGGGTGACACCTATCCATCCATGGCTGAGAGTTGCTGTCTTTTGAGATGACAACCCTAAAAACACCTTAGTCTGTCTGCGCAAGGAGCAGACACATTTGTCGTAGAAATCTCAGTGTTTCTCGTTTGTTTGTTTGTTTTGACATCTCAGTTTTTTCCATTTGCCTGTTGGTGGCGATGACAGTGGTGGTGTTGATGGTGATGAATATGCTCAGGATGGTGATGATGAGGGTGAGGAGATGTGACTGTTGACATCATGGTGGTGGCTGGTAGTGGTGGTTGATGGAGATGGGGTCATCGATAGAACTGGTAGTGATGTGGTAAGAATGACAATAATGATGTTGGCACCCGATAAAGGTGGTGATGGTAGTGGTGGTTAATGAAAGTGATGGTGTTGGTGGTGATAATGAGACTCCAAAGCTAACTCTGTCACCTAAAAATGGCAGCAGCAAAAAAAAAAAAAAAAAAAAAAATCTGGAGATGAATTATTAACACTCTTTTTCTCCAGGATGCAAAAATTATTGCTGAATTGACTGGCCTCCGGCCAGTACGCCCCCAGATTCGGCTAGAAAGAGAAGAGCTTCGCTTTGGATCTTTAAACACAGAGGTATGCTCTCCTGGTAAGGAATGCGAAGTCCTCCCCTAACCCTAATAGGCTCTGGCATTTCCAGTCTTGCCTGCCATCTGGCTTCACACAGCCGACTGGCAGGCCAGGACAACGCTGGCTAACATCCCTTCCTCTGTAAAGAAACTGAGGCTCAGGGATGTTGTAAAGGACCTGCACAAGGTTACAGAGAGGGCGGTGCCCCTCGGTTTGTCAAAGCCTGTGGTCGAGCAGAAGGAAAACGGGTTACTGAGACATGAAGGACCTCCCTGAATCTCCCCTCCAGCTCTTTGGGATAGGTACTGCTTCCCCCATGCTTCAGATGAGGATCCTGGGGGATCTAAGATGTGAAATCATTTGCCTCAATCAGACAACCGGTGAGGAGTGTGGCTGGGATGTGGTTTGGATTTGACTCCAGAGCCATTTGCAGATGTCTAGTCTGTGGCTGCTCCATCAGTTCTCTGGGTTCCCTCTTTCATGTTCCCTCTTCTGGGGTAGGAGCAGGGCTTCCTGAGATGGCAGAAGTTGTTCTGGCTGAAGGAACTGACCTGACTAGGTGGTAGCTGGAGTGCCCACAGGAAAGCCATCCTCTTCATGTAGGTCATCTTTCCTCCCTTATGCCAGGCATGTGGGGGGTGTGTGTGTGTGTGCGTGTGTGTGCGTGCGTGTGTGTGTGCGTGTGCGTGTAGAACAATTTTGTGCATGCGATATGCGTATATGGGATGTATGTGTATGTGTGCTTGCATGCACGTGTATACACATACAGAGGAAAGAGTCACATATGGAGTCAAACTCCCTGCTGATGGTTTTAGCTTTGAAAAAGGCCCCAGGGGTCTTGCCTCTGTCCCTAGGACAAATTAGCATGCTAACCAGAGTCCCGCCATACAGTGCCCTGGCTTTTCTTTCCTCCCGAGGTGGGTAGAAGAGTCTATCCATTAACACAAGAGGTTTGGCATTCTGGAGCAGGATGGGAACAAGAAAGGTGATTTAGGGAACTTCAAACAATTTGGTTGGGGGAGGGGAATCCCTGGCCTCAAGTTCTAGATGATTCTACTTTTTCTGTGCTGAGTGCAGAAAGCAGGTCCATTTCCTAAGCAAAAGAGAATCTAGGGTGTTGACCTCCAGCTCCCCAAACAATCACCTTACTGGTGTTCCTGGGGCCCCACCATCCTGCCAGGGAGCTGAAAGGCCCTCTGGCTCCCTCTGGCTTTGCCCAGAACTCTTCAGGGAGCTCCGGATTCTTCCAGGGCACTCCTGGCTACCTTCTTTCTTGCCTCTCCCAGGTAATCCACAACTATGGCCATGGAGGCTACGGGCTCACCATCCACTGGGGCTGTGCCTTGGAGGCAGCCAAGCTCTTTGGGAAAATCCTAGAAGAAAGGAAGTTGCTCAGGATGCCGCCACCCCACCTCTGAAAACACCACCTCCCCAAGGACTCCCTACTCCCCTCAGCCAACAAATCAATGTACCCCCCTCTAAGCTGTCACTTACTCTCCACTTCCACCCTGGCTCTTTTCTGCAAGAAGCACAAGATGAGAGGAAATCCATAAGGTCCGTTCCTGGAGGCAAGTCTGGCCCTACCTGGGGCTCCCTTTGATCACTGGAGTCTCTTTACCCACTCTGGGTCTGACAGAATGAAGAATAGCTGGGGGCTGACTTATTTTAAGTCCTCAGAAGAAAGGAAAGCTCAGAAAATCAAAGGGGCAAGCAGAAAATTGAGGATAATTGAGGTTAGGTAACCTGAGGACAAATTACATTAACATATTAAAGGTTCTGAAAAGTCCTGCAGCGAAGACATCTCTTTGATGTTCTCTCATCCAGTCCTAAACTTACTTGGCTATGGAAACCTTTTTGCCCGGAGCACTGATGCCACAGAGTACACTTGAGGGAAGGCTGTGATAGATCTTGTTGCAGGAAGTCACATGCAGAGCTGGACTGTGGGGAGGCCGAACGGGTAAGGCATTGAACTAACAACATGATACCCGTTCCACATTGCTGTTGGATTCCCAACAGCATCAGCAACCTGCTAAATGGCCCCATGAGCACCATGTGACCCCTGAGGAGGGGTCACCAGAGGGATCATCCCACAAGGAACCCCTTCATAGATAACTGAACTCACCAAGCATAATCCTTGTTGGGGGGGTGGCGCAAATTTAATGTCTCTCTTCTCTTCTGGCTGTTACCCTCTGAGATGAAATGGACTTCTAGATGTTTTTGAAAGCCTTAAATGAACCTAGAGGGCACCTTAGCATCTTTATCCCTAATTATCTGCATCAGGCTCTGAGGTGGAATTTGCATCTGTCTGGGTTTTTGAGAAAGACCAGAGCCTGGAGGAAGCCTTCATGCATCTGGGACCTGTGGCACCCTAAGTGCTGTGACGAGGTCTTGATTGGCCCACGCCATGCCATCTACATCCACGCCATCACTCTCTGCTCCTTCCCATGCTGTGGCACCTGGTGGGGTCTTCATGAAGCCTCTGCCATGATTTTGGCTGACACTGAGCTAAGTAGAGTGAGGGAGCCAAGATCTAAGTTAGAGTTCCTATCCTAATCATAAGAATAAATTATTAATTATTATTATTATTATAAGTAAAATTTATTGCATTCTAACTGGGCATTGGTGCTCAACTCTTGCACTCATTACTCGTGTAATGTGTAATCACACACACCTGCACCCACGAAGTAGCTCTTATTCCCGTTTCATAGCTGAGCAAGGTATGGGGAGGGAGTTCTGGTCAACAGCTGGGAGGGGGTAGAAAGGAGATCCAGGGCCAGGCATTGGGTGATTCCAGCACCTCACTTTCAACCAGTGCACAACACCGAATCCCAGGCTGGGTGGGGAAATTCAGCTATGGAGGAAGCTGTTGAGCATCTTCCTCAGCTATCTCTGCAGACACTTTAGAAGGAACTAGCTCTCTCCTCCTCATAGCCTCATTGGGTCAAGACTAGGGACTCATACGAGATTGGGTGGGGGCATCTCCCTGTGCCTGGAGTGGAACACAGCATTCAGTTTCTGACCAAAGTGATGACTTTACCCAATCTAAAATTCCCCGGGGAGAGTGACCCCTACCTGTCAGGGTTAGGTTGTCAGCAGGAACCCGATAGAACTTAGAACACAATGAACTCAGAAAAATATACGGGGCCAGGAAGTCCACATTCACACCCTTCCTGTTCTTTTTGTAAATGGGAAGAACCTCTTTGCAACATGGTTTCCTCTCGATTCTGCCTAAAATTCAGAGTCGAAGGAGCTTGGGGAAAATTCCACAACCCACACAGCACTGGATGAGGTTTAGCAATGCTTGATTTCTTCACTTTCCCTTCGCCTAACATTCCTGCTCCCTCCCTGAAGATGATCTGTAACCAATTTTTCAATGAATTCTTGGCAGCTTGATGAATTTAGAGAGTATTATCTTTCCTCATTGAATTGTCTCGGCACTTTTGTCAAAAATCAATTGACCATAAATATATGTGTGTATGTTTTGGAATTTCAATTCTATTCCATTGACCTATGTCTGTCCTTACGCTAGTACCACACTATCTTGATTACTGTAGCTTTGAAAAAAGTTTTACAATTGGGAGTATGAGTCTTCCACGTTTATTCTTCTTTTTCAAGTGGACTTTTTTTTTTTAACTCTTCTGGGTCCCGTGTAGCTCCATACGAATTATAGATCAATTTGGGGGGGTATTGATTGACACCTTAACAATTTTAAGTCTTCTGATCCATGAACATGGACTATTTCTCCATTTATTCAGGTCTTCGATTTCTTTAAGCAATGTTTCGCAGTTTGTAAAAGGCTTGCCCTCCTTTTGTTAAATTTATTGCTAAGTGTTTTACTCTTTCTGACAGTATTGTGAGTGGAATTGTTTTCTTACTGATGAATTTAGAAAGTGTTCTGTTCTCTGGCATGGTGGGGGTAGGAGGATTTGAAGTGGTTCATCATTGAGTATTCTTGATTAATTATGAATGCTTATCTGTGACATTTCTGTATGTTTAACTGTCAAAGAAGCAGAATATGGCAAAGTGACTAAAGTCTGACTGAAACCACTGAATCTCTGAAGAGTGAGAAGGGGCTTCTGGAATGGCATTCTGTGTGCCTCCCACAACACTCTGCCTCCCTCCAATAGCGCTCACATCACACCGTATCACAGTGATCTGTTTAGGCCTGCTTCCCCCACTGCATCATGAGTGCATGAAGATAAGGACCATGTCTTACTCTTTTTTTTTGGATCGTCAGTATTGAGTATCATGCCTGATAGATACATGGTAGATACTCCATGCACACTGACCACATGCCATGACGTGCTCCATAATAGAGTTATAATGAACAGACTCAAGAGTTGATATACATGTTGCTGTGGGTTCCAGAAAGGGCAGGCCAAAGCCACCTCCCTGACCCAACTTAACTGGACCAGGACTGGAACCAACATTCATCTGGTCCCATCAGCTTCCTCTCTTACAAATTTGGAAGTGGTGCACTGAACAGCTGAGTCAGATATGTTTGCAGAGCTGAGTCAGGGTGAATGGAAACCAAATGCATGATTAGGCATATGCAGCAACCACAAGGAGGCAGAAAGAAGCCAGTCTGTAGAGAAGGGTGGAAACAGGCCACAGCTCCCGAGAGGGGGCTGCCTTGGGCTCCGGTAGTTCCCTGGATCTGGTTCCATTTGTGAAGCCAGGCTGCACTTTATTTCTGAGATTTTTCTAATCTCTCAGAGGTGCCAGCTGGCAGCCCGACAGTGAAACCTGGCCTGTAGTTGAATTGTATGGGCTCATACATCACTTAAAAGTTTTTGATCCAACATGCTAAAATTTGGAAAGTTCATGTAAAAAGCCAGATTCCCGTCTTGAAAATTGGGAGCTCCCACCGTGCAACAAAATCAGGTAGGGCTGAGCAATAGCTGCCCCCTTTGGAGGGGTCTATGCTTCTCACTCTACCACAATTCTTCCCTCTTCCTGTTGTTCCTTGTACCTCTGTTCCACTCACTTATGCTCCCTGGCTGTCCCCTGGAGGAAATTAACTACCGATCCCAGCCTTATAATAAAGCGGCACTTCTTCATTTGAATTAACCCGAGTCCAATTTCTGCTCCTTGTAATTAAAACAGCCTTGATGAGAGCTCTGTGCAGGGCTCCTCTTGACCATCCCCCATCACCATTCTTCTTTCTTCATGCTAACAGAATCCCAATTTTGTGTTCAAGAAGCTGTGGGTATCCCTTGATCCTGTGGGAAGGAGGCCCTTCCTTCTCCAGCTCTGGGGGAAGACTCATGCTTTTAGACTCAGATCTTTTAGCAAGGAAACTTTTTGTGACTGTTCCTTCCCCATTCTACTTTCTTTGAAAAAATCTGATATCCAGTACCTTGGCAGCCATCTTGGGGTCATGAGGTTTCATGCATAGGGTTAAATGGCCAACATGCAGAGGAAGGCGGAGAAGAAAAACAAAAAGAAACTGGGTTTTTGATGACATTGTTGAGCGGCTGAGCCTTCCTTAGAACAGCCTGATCCTGGGCTTGTTGTTAAATGGGCAATTCATGTTCAAGTGGGTAAGCTATTATTGACTGGTTTTACTGTTGCTTGCAGCTCACTGTTATCCCAGACTAGTTTACTAGTAGTAACAAGGGAGACTCCTGATCTCACCCTTCAAGGCTCTCTGTTACTTAACATTTGCCCAAAATAATGAATATCCATATTCATTTCAAAGTCCATCCCTAAGATACTTTTACGTTATTGCCAACACATCTCACTTCTGTGTTCTAAGAATACTCGGAATAAGGGAAAGAAAGAAACCACATAGCCTTAGCTACATTGACTATCTTTTACCATTTTCTGACATCTTTCCTAACGCTGAGAGAAACGGATGACATTTCCATTAATGGAAACAGGAGCTTTTGGAAAGTTCGAAATTAGATATAAATGTCTTCTGCTAAAGGCCTTGTATATTCTAGAGCTTGGACAACTTTGGTGGCAGCTCTTGTATCATTCAATAATACTGATTTTTTTTTCTAAGGGTAGGCAATTTAGAAAGCAAAGACTTTTAAACTTTCATTTTCTCAAGAAGAGAAAGCCCTCAACTGTAAGCCTCTTTACCCCAGGGCCTGGAAAACATTCCTTCCCACCAAGCATTCCTACCCCACCCCAGCCCCCAGTTTTTCCAGGTTATTTGAGGGTAAAGGGAGTGGACATACTCATCTATCAGTGTCTGAGTGGCTGTAAGGCTAAAGGAAAAGAAAGGAAAGGAAAGGAAGGAAAGGGAAGGGAAGAGAAGGGAAAAGAAGGAAGGAAGGAAGAAGAAAGAAAGAGAAAAAAAGAAGAAAGAAGAAAGAAAGTAAGAAAGATAAGCTAAGGTTCTGTGTTACCCAGAAGAGCTCAGCACACCAGAAAGAATTAGAATCATAGCCACCCATGGCTCAAGGAAATGTGGGTGTCGGGGAGAGGTAGATCTGCCAAGCTGCTTCCTCTCTGGCTGCCCGGACTGAGGGGGCTACAGTCTATATTTCAGGAACATGGGATTGTTTGACATTAGCCCAGGACCTGAGCCTACAGTAGTCACCCACTGTGACCTCCATGCCATCGGAAGAAAATGTTGTCTCTGACAGACTCAAAGTCACTACATTGGCAGCCAATGGTGCAACCTGTCCACCTTACTGGAGAGAGTATCATACTAAAGCATTGAGATTACCCTGGATGGACGAAGTTGGCAAGATCCTTAAGTTGAACTGTGACTGGGACATCATGAGACATGGAAAAACTTCAATTCTTACGATGTCCATCACCAACATGTTTTAATAAGAGATGAACGTACACATTTGGCTTCCTCAAAATGTTTACTTCAAGCAGGCATCTCCACGCAGAAGATCAGTCTTCTCTGGCCTTTGATGGGATCCAGCAGCCTCCCCTCTCCTCCTCTAGGTTCCCTGCCTTCATGATGGGGAAAGGGCTCATGGAAACCAAATCCTGGAGGTGGATGTTGTCTGCTGAGACAATGGCATCAGCCCTTCCAACCAAGGCCAACCCCAAACCCAACAGACTGCCCTCTCTCCCTTTGCAAATGTACACATGTCACACATCTGGGCCCTCCAGTTCCTCCCCAACAGTGGCAGAGAGCTGTTGCTGGAACCCCAGGAGCTGCCTCTTTGTAAACACCAAGCCAGCCCTTGACAGCAGGGGTAAGCAAGAAACAAAGGGGGGAAGGATTCCTGGTTCCCTGACCCTGATGGGAGTGGGTGGTTGGTGTAGCATCTTTTCAGTTTCTCTGCCCATGTAGCCAATTACCCACCCTCAACATCCAAAGCACTGAAACCTGAGTTAACTGTTTTTCTTTCTTTAAGAGTCACCAACCAACCTGACCGATGAGGGGGTCAGAAAAGAAGCCCCTGGTGTGGCCTTCGTTGCTTCCGAAGGGGAAGCCCCCCACTTTGGCTTTGGGCTTTATCCTCACCTCCTCTGGCCTCTGTCCCCAATTCCTGGGGGAGAGGGAGGACAACAGCTTTCTGAGGTGGTCATCTGGTAGAAGTCCAACTGTCCCCATGGACACGTGAATCCGCTGGGGCCAGAGAGAGTGACTCCAGAGCGGGCCAGGAGGGGACACATGGCTCAAGTTCAAATGCATGTCCATCTGCCAGAGTCTCTACTAGTCCGGCCCTGGGGAGGCAGACCAAGGGGCCCCTTCTGAGAGAGCATCTCTCAGACCCAGGAAGAAGCTGTTCAGGCCACAGCCGGGTCACCTGCAATTTCAAAGAAGAAAACCTGGGGCCAGGGGTGGAGAAGAAATCTCTGAAACAGGTCCTGTTGGTGGATGGCAGGTGTTGAGTCCCTGGGTGGCAGGTCTATACCAGGTTATGGGCCTGGACTGTCTCTACAGAGATGTGTAGGTGGTTGTTCACCAAGGGTGTGACTGGCTGACTCTGGGTGGCATCTTGTTGGCTACCGGTGACACCGGCCACTCCCAATGTGGCAGTTTTCCCATGCAGGTCCACAGGTTATTAACAAACCTCCCCCCACGCATCCAGAGGACCCCCGGAGCAAATGCCTCCCCACCCCCAGGTGGATCTTGATGAATATGAGCAAACGGAGTCAAGACACAAAACCCTGTTGGTCCAGGTTGTCCTTCTGGGTGAGTTCTTGACGTCGGCAGTGACGGTCGGTGCCCCAGCCAGGCTCCACTAGCCCCCCGTGTTCTACAGCCTCAAAGGCCAGCTCAGCCCCGCATCGGTCCCTACTCCTGAGAGCCAGAGTTCGACCTGGTGACGCCTGTGCCGTGCGTCCCTCGGCCGACCATCTCCTGGCCCCACTCTCGGTGGCTGGACTCCTGTAGTCCGCGGCCTTTGGTCTCAATGGGCAAGAAGCAGGAGGCCAGGGCAGCCAGGAGGCAGCAGCCGCTGTACACGGCCAGCGTCAGGTACACGGAAGATTCCAGCATGACCTGGGGGAGGGAGACACAGGGCCGTGAGCGCGTCTCTTCTGAAACATGGGCACCACCGACCATTCAAGAAGTATTGCTAAAGCCAGGCCCTCTTGGAAGCCCTCTGTGGGATTATCCCATTCAGTCCCCACGACTAAGAGCGAGGGAACTGTCCCCATTTTAAAGAGGGAAAAACTGAGCCTCGGAGAGGGTTAAGTAGCATACTCCAGCTCACACAGATACTAAGGATGGGGCTGGGGTGTGAGCTCAGACCCCATTAGGGTCAAGTGCCTGTATTCCTTGAAACTACACTCTCTCTCAGAGCAGTGCCTCTGCTGACTTTCTCGCTTAACAAGCAGAGCTAAACCCCATTTTCTCATCTGCCAAATGGGTAGGGGCATTATCTACCTCCTAAGGATAGGATCCCTCAAGAGGACTTGGCACCATGCGGGCACATGGCCAGCCCTCCACAGGAGGTAGTGGTGACATACAATGGCCAGACAGAACAGCCCAGAACAGAGATACTTGGCTGAAACATGGGGCGGAATTCTGTTTATGTGAAATATCCAGAATAGGTAAATTCATACAGACAGAATGCACAGGGGCGCCCGCCTGGCTCAGTCGGTAGAGCATGGGACTCTTGATCTCAGGGTTGTGAGCTGGAGCCCCACGTTGGGTGTAGAGCTTACTTTAAAAAAAAAATGCACATTGGCGGTGGGCTAGGGGGGAGAGGAGAAATGGGGAGTGGCTGCCTAATGGACATGGAGTTTTATTTGATAAAAACCTTTGGGAACCAGACAGCGTTGGTGTTGGTACAATGCTGTGAATGTGCTAAATGCCACCAAATTGCTCACTTTAACGTGGTTAATATTATGTCATGTGACTTTTACCTTGGTAAAAAAAAAGGGGGGGATAAAGACAGAAAAAAAATGAATTGGATATCAAAGAAGCAAAACAACTTCAAAACAAGATCCCTGGAAGTGGATAGAAATGCTCTAAGACCCATAAGAGGCTGCAAAATTCTGCAAATACACCTAATCATCCAACTCAGAAACCAGGGCCTGAGACATCTGTTTCCCACTAAATCATGTTGCCTTCAACAGTTTGTTTTCATCCAATTAGTTTTTGGCCAAATCGTATGGAACCCCCAGGGTCTTCTGCATAGGAAAGACTCGGATTTGAGTCCTAGCATCTCTGCTTCCCAGCTGTGTGACCTTGGACAAGTCCCTTTACCTTTCTGAGCCTGTTTTCTCATTTGCAAGCTATATGACTCCTTTCATAGGATGGGTTGTTAGGGTAAAATAAGATAATGCACACCACCGAGGGCTTTGCAGAAGGCTCAGCGTGGAGTAGCTGCTTGCCATGCTTTGGCTTTTGTCATGTCCACCCCCTCCGTATCTGGGGGCAATACCCACCTGAGCAATGAACGGGGTAATGAGAGCACCCACTCTTGCCATGCCACTGCAGGTGCCCAGGCCCAGCGCTCGAGTTGCCGTGGGGTAGACCTGAAACACAGCCATCAATGTGGGCTTGAGAAAATGCAGGATCCTCCCTCTTCTCTAGCTCAGGACTGACCCCCACGGGCCGGTCTGAAGTTAGCGTGAGTCACTCAGGTGTTGGTGACCACATTAAGGGGTGGGAGACCAGGTGAGGGGTCTCATCTCAAAGGGAGTAGGAAGTTCAACTGAGAAAGAAGGCAAGAGGCCAAGCTGTGGGTGGGAACCCCGTAAGGGGGGTCCTCCCTGCCTGGGGTTGTCCCCCAAAGACTCCACCAGGAACTGGTGCACATTTAGGATCCAGACCCTGTTCCACCTGCCACTTTTCACTCATTCACCCTGAAGCACTGGTCACAGCTCTTCCAAGCATTTCATAAAGAAGAGGTGGAAATGTTTACACGGTTTCCTCAGTTGGTACCCGGGAGTGCTTCCCATGCCTAGCTCTCCCTTGGGCAAAGTGAGAAGTCACTGCGCATCTTCCAGGCCAAGGCAATTAAGAAGTAGGCATGTCTTCTCCACTCCCTTCCCCAGTTCACTGGCTGGAAGGAGGACTCCGAGGACTCCAAGGCCCTGGGGCAGGATTTCTCAACCTTGGCACTACGGACATTTGGGGATGGGTCCTTCTTCACGGTGGGGGCTGTCCTGTGCATTGTAGGATGTTTAGCAGCATCCCTGACCTCTACCCACTAGATGCCAGTAGCACCTTCTGCACTGCTCTCCCTGAGTTGTGACAACCCAAAATATCCACAGGCATTGTAAATGTCCCCGGGACGGGGGCGGGGGGGGGGGGGAACGGTGCTGGCAAAATCACCCTTGGTTAACAATTACTGGATGAGGAATTTGCAAGATGCAAGGAGCTTGGGTCCCCAAATCACTGTAGAAGTGAAAGCACACCCATTTGGACTGTTTCATTAGTGAGAAACTTCTGTTGTGTCAATACATTCCATTTGGGGAGTTATTTGTATAGCAGTTAGCATGCCTCCAACAACTACAATGCTCAGTGCAGAAGCTCGAGAAGAATAAAGAACATACAGGGAAAAGCAAAGCTCATGCCTGATCCCAACGCTCAGAGATAACCATTGTCACATTTCCATGTGTGTCCTTCCAGATTTTTCTATGACTATATACATATCTGCCTTCATTTATTTATTCACTCAACATATACTTTAAGTGCATACCATATGCACTTACATATGATATTTTAATTCACCCAGTGACACAAGCAATATATAAATATATTCTCCTTATCAGAAATTAAAACACCTGAACTCCCTTTGATCCACAACCTCTCCCAGGAAATATTCCCCAGAGCTCCCCACTGTTATGAAGTTTAGAAGGTATCCACCCAGATGCGTTAAAAATATGTGTATACAAAATATATAGCATTTAAAAAATATATAAATGGTGTCATATCATACTGACCAGTCTGAAACTTGCTTTATCCATTCAGCACTGTGTCTTAAATCCTATGGGTATATAGACATCTACTTCATTCTTTTTAACTGCTGTAATTGTATTCCACAATGGATATTCCACAGTTTACAATTTAATACAGATTGGTAGACATTCTATTAAAAGAGGGGCACAGACACTGACCAGCAAAAGGAAGTCAGGGGAGGGGAAGATCTGGGAGGGCTTCTTGGAGGAGGCAGGATTGGTGTTAGGCCTGAGGTGGGGTGGAGGGAGCTGGGTTCAAGATGATGACTCAGAGTGAGGACTCTGGAGTGCTGTGGGGAGGAGGGGTAATCTAGACACCCTCCTTCCCCTGGCACAGCATCTGGTACATAATATTCTCCTCCTCCCTTTGCTCCAATCTAAAATAAAATGAAATAAAATACAATAGGTCTAAAATAAATAACCCATAATCCTGAGTGTGGGAAATTGGACATGCTCGGGCACTATTGTGTGGAGTGTAAATTCGTGCAACATTTTAGGGGGTGAGCTCTCAAGTCCACTCAATATTTGTAATCTTTATAGGCTTTAACTCTGCAATTCCACATCTTGACATTTATTCTACGGGACGCACACATGTACGTGACTGTATAAAGCTGTTTGCCTCGGCATCGTTTGTAATAGTGAAAACTTGGAAAACAATCCAAATTTCTGTTAGTAGGAGAATTGTTATAAAATTATGATTTGCCCACACTATACTATATAGTATAGTAAAATATATAATATACATGCATATATATACCATATAGTATAATATAGTATACAATATAAAGTATATATATGGTATAGTGAAGTCTAGTATATAATATACATAGTATATATAGTAGATAGTATAATAAAATAGAGTATATAATATACGGCTGTATACTATATAGTAACGGGAAAGTATATAAGATAGATAGTATATATAGCACATAGTGTAATAAAATAGAGTATATAATATACGGCTGTATACTATATAGTAACGGGATAGTATATAAGATACATAGTGTATATAGCACATAGTGTAATAAAATAGAGTATATAATATACGGCTGTATACTATATAGTAACGGGATAGTATATAAGATACATAGTGTATATAGCATATAGTGTAATAAAATAGAGTATATAATATACGGCTGTATACTATATAGTAACGGGATAGTATATAAGATACATAGTGTATATAGCATATAGTGTAATAAAATAGAGTATATAATATACGGCTGTATACTATATAGTAACGGGATAGTATATAAGATACATAGTGTATATAGCATATAGTGTAATAAAATAGAGTATATAATATACGGCTGTATACTATATAGTAACGGGATAGTATATAAGATACATAGTGTATATAGCATATAGTGTAATAAAATAGAGTATATAATATACGGCTGTATACTATATAGTAACGGGATAGTATATAAGATACATAGTGTATATAGCATATAGTGTAATAAAATAGAGTATATAATATACGGCTGTATACTATATAGTAACGGGATAGTATATAAGATACATAGTGTATATAGTATATAGTGTAATAAAATAGAGTATATAATATACGGTTGTATACTATATAGTAACGGGATAGTATATAAGATACATAGTGTATATAGTATATAGTGTAATAAAATAGAGTATATAATATACGGTTGTATACTATATAGTAACGGGATAGTATATAATATACATAGTATGTATAATATATAGTATAATAAAATAGAGTATATAATATATAGTTGTATACTATATAGTAAAGGGATAGTATAATATATACAGTATAGTATCTAATAGGTAGTATATATTAGTATATTACATATAGGATATACTATATATAGTACATACTTTATACTATATAGTACAGTGTAGTAGAGCAAGTACTGGAAAGAACAAAGTAGATCCATATGTCCTGCGCTCCTTGTCTTCAATCTTCGTTTCCAGAATTCCCCACCTCATTCTGTGCCCTGGGGCGGGCTTATGTGGACCACAGGTCAGCCCCAGGCTTCTGGTTGGGAAGATGGGAAGGAGGTAGAAGAGAGAGGTCTGGGTCTTCTCCTGCTCCTTCCAGGTTGCCTTGGGCCACATGTGTCCCCCCAACTACAGGCCACAACTTCTGTCTACAGCTCTCCCCTGGGACTCTGGAACACTCCCCTCCGCTCCCCCCACTGGCCGCGGGTGGCAGCAGTGTCCCCAGACACCTCCACCCCATTGCAAGCTCTGGGGCGCTTTATTGCTTTCATGTTTCCCTAAGCCTTGTCCCACACCACTGTAATGAGTTTCTTTATTAAAACTCTTCCCAGTTGCTCACTTCCCCAATTTGGTACATGCACTAACGTAAATTAGTATGTGCCTAGGAAAAAACTGAATTATTTTAAAAAAGGTGGTACCTAGGAAGGGGGAACGTGGGGCCCGTTAATTTTTGGTTTTATGCAGTTTGATACCCTTTGCAACTTTTACACTGAACATCAGCTTTCATAAGCAGAAAAAAAAATGATTGAAAGATAGCCTGCAATAATGAAGAGCCTCACAGTCATTACTCAGACAGACCCACGGACAAATCCCATTCTGAGGATCCCAGGCTGGGTGTTTCTGGAGGTGGAGCTCCCTCCCTCCCCTTCCCGGCTGCTCCCAGACCCCCCCCCCTCCTACCTCAGGTGTGTAAACATAGGCTGCCTGGAAGCCTCCAGAAATAAATGCTCTTGCAATGAAGAGTAACAGAGTGAGCATGTTTCTAGGGAGAGAGATAAAAAAGAAGATGAGCAGGGTTTTTTTGTTTGTTTGTTTTCTGTCAGCTTGTTTCAGCAAAGTCCTATCTGCCCAGGCAGAATTTATACCCTAGAAATTGGCTCAGCCCACCCCCACCCAACATATCCACACAGGCACACAATCCTGGTGCCTTCTCGAAAGGCCCGCCTTTATAAATTTATCATTTTCCAAAGTTCCAGGCTAAGAGCTGCAAACATCTGTGGTGCCCAGGTTGAGGGCAAGGTCAGAGAGAAGTGATATAAATCATTGAAAAACCCAGACGGAGCCTGGTAGAGTCAGGAGCCAGCTGAGCCAGTGAAAGTAAACTTCTATGCAGTATTTTTAGGGTAATCCTGGTCCCCGACCCTCTGTTCCATTGTTCCCCAAAATGCCTAGGAACACCAACATGTCAGGGTCTAAGCTACCTCTCCAGGCCTTCCACATATTCCTCATCAGCTTTGGTCTGGGGCCTCTCCGAGGTCAAGAGAGGCATAAGCCTCTTCCATATTTTGAGGCTCTTCAAAGATGGAAAAATGGAGAAATGCCAAAAAAGGGATTATACAACAGGCCCTTGAAGTATTTCCATTGAACAAAGGAATGCTTTTAACCCATACATAAACAGTCGTATGCACGATCTCTCTGGGAGACAATGTCAAAAGCCTAAATGGGACAGTGTTGGAGCAAAACCTGGACCAAAGTGCCCTCCCGGCCCTACCCCCATCAGAGGCCCAAAACTGAGTCTGATCTTGTGGTCAAGAGTCTCAGTCCTAGTGAGGGACCGGGGAGGTGAGGGGAATCTCTCAGATGACCACCAGGAGTATAGTCCACAGCTTACAGGCCCAAAGAGACACTGACCATGACCTGAGAAGTGAATCTGCTGGTCAGAGAGAGCTGGTTTCCAGACCCACCTTCCAACACAGATGAACAGCAGGAGGCTGCAGAGGGAGAAGATGATGAAGCACAGGGCCATGGTCTTCTTGCGGCCCAGGCGATCAATAATCCATAGAGTCACAAGGACACCTGGGGGAGAGCAGCGGCACCATGGCAGGAGGCTTCCAATATGGCTCCCAATGCCCCCCACCTCCTGGTATTCACACCCCATATAATTCCCTGCCCCTGAGAGTGGGCTGGACCTGGTGAGTCGTTTCTCATGACCAGAATACAGAAAAGCATTGGGATGTCACTTCTGAGATGAAGTTGTAAAAGAATGTGGCTTCTGCTTTGCTGGTATTTTCTCTCCCCCTGACTCTTCTTAGGCGCTGGCCTAAAAGTGGCCCCTGGCCAATAACCAGTGAGGAACTGAGGCCCTCAGTCCAACAACCCTGGAGGCATTGAATCTTGCCAACGACCATGTGAGTGAGCATGGAAACAGCCCCTGTCCCAGCTGATGTGACTGCAGACGCTGGGCCAACACCGCCATTGCAGTCTTGTTAGATAAGCTGAAGCAGAGGACCCAGGTAGCCACTCCCAGCTTCCTGACCCACAGAAACCCTGAGTAATAAATACGTTGTTTGAAGCCACTAAAATATGGGATAATTTGTTACACAGCAATGGATAACTAAATAGGCACCAAGGGACATGGCATTCATTGAATCCAGGCAATGGACACCAGGGATGGGAGTCAGAACCACGCAGGTTCTAAGGCCTCCTTCTGCTTCTGACTTGCCATGTGGTCTTGGGTTTGTCCCTTGCCTTTTCTGAGCCTCAGTTACTGCATCTGTAAAATGGGACTCAATAAAAACAAGACTCCCTTCAGTAGAGACAGTATACCATGGTGCTTATTATTAATAATATTAATAATAATTATTAAATCTAGGCTCAGCACTTGTACATCTATTATCTTGCTTAATCATCAAAACAACCCCCTAAAATAAATGCTATCAACACCTGCATTTCCCACACTTATTCAATCGAAAAATTAAGTGCCTACTGTGTGTCAGGAGCTGTTCTAGGAGCCTTGGGATATGTCAGCGAACAGAAACAACAAATCATAAATGTAATAAATAAGAGTTATCTGAGTTTCAGAAAGGTAAAATCATGGAAATCATCGAAAAGTCATGGAAATGGTTATTGGCAACGTGGTGTCTAACTCCAAGTTCCTAGTCTTACCCTCTGAGCTCTATGCGGGAAGGGTTTTCGAAGAAAGATAGGAGTGAAGACTCCGGGCTCTGGGGTGGGACCTCAGTTCTTAGCTCTGCCAAGTGTAGGACACTCAGTGTTTTAGCTGAGCTTTCCTAGGAGCAGACGCTGGGGAAAGGGTCCAAGTACAAGTGTTTACTTGAGAGGTAACCCAAAGAAACACCAGTGGGAGGCTGGGCAGGTAAGATAGGGAAGGGAAGGCAAGTTACCATTGTGGGCAGTTGCTATCGAATTCCACTGGGGGGCTCTGGGAGCCAGTGTGGGACATGCATCTTGGAATTCTCCTGCCTGACGGGGCGAGGAAGCTAGGGTATTTGTATACCACCAACTCCTGCAGTTATCATTTGAAAGCAGCTCCCAGATGTTCACTCCCTGGGACTTCCAGCCACCTTGCTTCCTTTTAGGTCCTGAGGCTTTCCATCCCTCTTGAGAGAGCCCTCAGACACAAAGATGCAGATACTGGCATCTGCAAGTTTAGGAACAGTTTTGGCTACACCTCTCTAAGCCTTAGTTTCTTCGGTTGTAAAACGGGGGATAATTATGTTACTTCTCAAGACTAAATGAGACATATCTATAAAACATTTGGCATAGAGCCGGATATCCATATGGTAAGCACTCAATAAATACCAGATACTATTGCTGTTGTAATAATTATTAGTTTTTTAAAAGGAAAAGATAGATCACCTTCACTTTGTGTGCAGGTTTGGATTTTTTGACACCCACTGACCCTTCCAGTGTGAGGGCTGATGGGGGACAATTCTCCATGGGTCTCTTGTATTTCTTGCATGCAGAGGCACTAGCTGCCCTTTGTTCCAGGCTATCATTTAATTTGGATAGCCAATAGCCTTGGAGATAGAGATACTGTCCCCTTCCAGAGCCAAGGGCAGGTCTGTTTACTGTCCAATGCAATAAAGGTGATGTCTCTCTCTCTGGAGCAAAAAACTGGGCAGGTTTCTGGCAACCCGTTATAGAAGATTTGAGTTCCCTAAGCCTGGGAATTCTCAGGTAAGCAAAGTGAAAAAGGGATTGAGGAAGATACTGGGAAGTCAAGGAAAACCATGGAATACAGGGTCAAGAATATGGGGAGTAGTAGATCAATCAGGTACATGGAAGGGAACACTCAGGTAATCCCTCAAGCAGCAACCATCATCCATTATCAGCATGTGTATGCATTTGGGTGAGGCGTTCTTATCAAAGGACCAGAGTTAGAGCACAACAGGTGTACCCACTACCTCACTGCGTGTGTAACATCCGCCTGGACCCTTCGTCATCATCGCTGTGAGATTTGGGAGCAAGGGGAGCTGACACTAATATACTATTCATGTTGCTATCGAATTCCACTGGGGGGCTCTGGGAATCAGTGTGGAACATGTTGCTTGCTGGGCCATGGGTAATAGTCTTTGTCTTTGACCCAGGAGTCTCGTGTCTTCTGCCAGTGAGCGTGACAATGGGCAGCCTAATTTGTGAGCCTTCAAGTAGAGTAGCCTTCACAGTTCTTGTCGACTTGTAGCTAAGGGTTGAAAAAAGAACCTCCAGCTCCCCTAGAAAGGGGGGGATTTGCTTCCAGGCAGCCCCAGGTAGAACCACCAGATGAGCAGCTGCTGCATTCACAGGCTTCCCTGCCCCAGCCCCACCTCACAACAGGCTCCTCACCTGGGAACTCAGAGAGGGTAGTCCACAGCAGGTCCATGTAATCCTCCTCACTCAGGTACTCACAGGCCAGGCTGCATTTTGCTTCTACTGCCTTCTTCTGGCTAGAAACTGGGAGGTGGAAGACAGGAGAAAGAAGAGCCATGCCTAGAACCTTGAATCGCACCCTCCTGCTCCCACACCTCCTTCCCTGGGGATGCTTCAGCTGGGATACCATAGAAAGGGCCCAGTCGTGGAGTCAGACAGACTGAGGTTCAAATCCCAACCGGCAGGGCTACAGCTTTATGTTTCTGAGCCTCAGTTTCTTCATAAAACTGGAGCTAATAAAACCACTGGGCGGGCGCCTGGGTGGCTCAGTCGGTTAAGCATCTGCCTTCGGCTCAGGTCATGATCCTGGAGTCCCAGAATCGAGTCCCGCATCGGGCTCCCTGCTCAGCGGGGAGTCTGCTTCTCCCTCTGACCCTCTCCCCTCTCGTGCTCTCTCTCTATCTCATTCTCTCTCTCAAATAAATAAATAAAATCTTAAAAAAAAAAAAAACCACTGGGCAAAGTGGTTGGGAGAATGAAATCAGGCTGTGCATATGAATGTGCTTAGCCCAGAACTGGCACATACTAGGTGTTTTTGTGGCAGACAGACTCCAGGCGGCAGACAGACTCCAGGGTGGCCTCTATGATCCCCACCTACATTATCTGGCCCCCATTACTTCCTTGATCCCACCTTCTGTCTCTCTCCCTCGCTCTGTTCACTATACTCCAGCTACACTGGTTTTCTTGCTGTGCCTTCAACACTCCTGCCTCAGGACCTTTGCACTGGCTGCTGCCTCTTCCTGAATTGCTCTTTATATATCCCTATGACTAATTTCCTCACCTCCTTTATGTCTTTCTTTAAATCTCACCTCATGGAGGCCATTCTGACTACCCCATTTAAGACTGCAACTGACCCAGTGCCCCTTGCTCCACTACCCATTCCTGACCTCCCTTATCCTGCTTGGCTATCTTTTTTTTCCCATACATTTGTTAAGAAATAGCATGAAAGACTTTGAAATGGGCAAAATGTTTTGTCTAGTGCACCCTTACAAGTTGCATCACCTTTCATTATCTGTGAGCTATGCACATTATAGAATATTGACATTAATGCAAATGATTCTTCTCTATCAAAATGCAAATTGTGTCTGGTGATGCAATTGATTATTGCCTTATGCATATTGACAAGTTGTGCCTCTAATTGTAAAACCTTTCCAGCATTTCGGATTGCCTATATACATGTATTTTTGAATTCTCCTTTGAACCAGATGTAAACTCTTGCTGGCATTAGTAAACAATTCTCCATGGGTTGCTCACATTTCTGCATGTTTTATAAGCAAAGACACTGACTCTCTTTGTTCTAAACTATCTTTTCAAGGACCTTTGTTTAACCAACAACTCTGACAGGAAGTGTCCAACTTTGGAGCAAGGGGCAGGTTTGCTTATGGCCTTCAATGGCATAGTGTCTCCCTGCAGGACAAGGGCAGGCTTTACCAGCTTTCTGTCTTTACCATCCAGTATAAGAGAGCTAGGTGCCCTAAGCTCGGAGATCCCCTTTTGTAACATAACCCACTGCTTTTGCAGCTGTGGCCCCCCTTCTTCATATTACCCTGTGGGAATGGGAACTCCTTATGGTGTAAGGAAATGCCGATGCTTCAGCTACTGCTATTACTGTGAGTAACAAAGTCCTTTGTCTCTGATCCAGGAGTGTTGTGTCTGTTGCAGGCATCTGTGGAAGCTGTGGAAGGCTAACTTGCTAGCTTACAAAGAGGTAAATCCTCAGACTTTTCACAGTTCTTAACTGGTTCATTCATTAATTGATGAGTTAAATAAAATAAAATCTTTGATAGGTGTTCATTGTATATTTGTAGGAGAGGCATGATTTTACCTTTTCTTTAAATTTTTTTCTTTGACACACCTATCACCTTCCAACACGCTATGTTATTTACTTACTTATGCTATTCTCTCTCTTTTTTTCTCTCCCCACCAAAATATGAGCTTACAGGGTGGGGATATTTGTCTTTTGTGTTCACTGATGTATCCTAACACCTAGATCAGTAACTGGCATATAGAAAATATCGAATGAATGACTTGCCCAAGGTCACACAACTACTTGGTGCTAGAACCCAGGCTCCCTGATTTCCAGCTATGGGCGTGTTCCACAGTATCACTTTCCCACCCGGGTATAAGAGAGACCTTTAAACGGGAGTTGGCAAAATATCACCTGCAAGTCATATCTGGTCTCTTGCCTGTTTCTGCCTGGCTTGCATGCTGAGAGTGGTTTTTACGTTTTAAAAATGATTTTTAAAAATCAAAGAGGGGGCGCCTGGGTGGCTCAGATGGTTAAGCATCTGCTTTCGGCTCAGGTCATGGTCCCAGGGTCCTGGGATCGAGTCCCGCATCGGGCTCCCTGCTCCTTGGGAGCCTGCTTCTCCCTCTGCCTCTCTCTCTCTGTCTCTCATGAATAAATAAATAAAATCTTAAAAAAAATAAAAATAAAAATAAAAATCAAAGAGGAATAACACCTCATGACATAGACATGATACGCCACCCGAATTTGCATTCACGAATAAGGTTTTATTAGAACACAAGCAATGTTTGTTCATTAACCCATGGTCCACAGCTACTTTCCTCCTCCAACCGCAGAGGTGTATGTCCCACAAAGACTAAAATTTGACTATCTGGCCCTTTATAGAAAGTTTGCCAATCCCTGCTTTGTAACATTCCCCTGGATCCTCTGCTTTGCTTCAGTGGGTCCACTGTTAGGGGCATGCGATTTATACTCTCTCAATACCAAATCCCAAATATGCGGCTAAGCCACCAACTCATTAAATCCTTATACCAATAAACCAAACTATTAACTAAGATTATAGAGGCTTAGTATGAAAAAGATAACTGGGCAAATCCTGCAGACAAGCAAGAACTTGATCCCTTTATCCTCCACCCAGGTTTCAATGCTAGGAACCTATTCTTAAAGATAGAATGGTTTGAAAGCCCAGACATCTGCATATACACTTTGCTTTCTATTTTGTTCCTTTTGTACAGTGGCTCCCACCTCTAGCTGCACAATTGAATCTGCCTTCGGCTCAGGTTGTGATCCTGGATTCCTGGGATCAAGCCCCGCGTGGGGCTCCCTGCTCAGCGGGGAGTCTGCTTCTCCCTCTCCCTCTGCCCCTCTCGCCTGCTCATGCTCTCTCTCACATGTGCACTTGCTCTCTCAAATAACTCACTAACTAACTAAATAAAATCTTTTAAAAATAAAAAAAAACAAAAGCTCCTCCGGGTGATTCTGTGGTGTGGCCAGGGTTGAGATCCAACCTGGTTCTCAGACCTCACATGCACACAAGAGTTGCTGCATAGGGTCACGGCCATCAAACTCAGGCTGTACTTCACCGAGCCCTCTAAGTGACATAAGATAGGACTCTGCCGTAACATCACTTTTATCATGACAAGATTATTCGGCTTCCTACAGAGTATCTTGGAGACCACAGTCCGGGTCTTCTATGCTCATTTGGCAGAGACTTTCTCCCAGGAGTCTGCGGGGCAACGTCACCGGTATTTGTGCATGGCCAGGCTCAGGAGAGGTGGAACCTGGGGTGGGCATGCGTGTGTGACTATGTAGGGTGGGAGTAGGGTAGTTTGATACTCACTGCTGCAGACATCTCCGGCCTGAAAGAGCTCAGTGGTGAGCAGAACTAATCCATAGTAAGAAAACGCATTGGAAAACCTGCCAGAAAGGAAGCAGGAAGAGGTAAAGAAATGGTGGGAGAAATGCAAGTCTCCTTTCCCCATCCCCTCAGGAAGGACTTGCATCTATAACAGTGAGGACCAGTCTTTGGGCATGGATGGCACTGGACCTTTGGGGGCTTTCCTGGGGCCCTTGAGCAGGAAAATGGCAGGTACAAAGCATAGTGATGTGATAAAGGGACGTGATCTTGTGTCCTTTGAAAGACCAAGAACTGTATTATATCACAGAGAACACCCCAGGCTGTTTATTCAACTGGCAATAGGGAAAACAAGTTTGGGGGACCAAAATTTGGAAGAACACAGTCAAGGGTGACATTGATCAGGGCTTCTGGGCCAAGCTGGTCAACGTGAAGAGAGAAGAGGGAAAACTTTGATAATAAAGAGCACTGGACTCCAGCTCTGCCCTTGAACTCCTGAGAGCTGAATCAACTCACCAAGCATTTATTAAACACCTGCTGTGTGCCCCGTACAAGTGTGGATTCTGCAGACTTCCCTAAAATTTCACATCAGAATGAAATAGTTAATTAATTCACAATTGTCCCAGGAACTAGAACACTCAAGTCTGTAGACCAGAACATTATCATCCCGTAGTACAGTTACATGGGAACTGTCATAATCAGACTGCAGTGATTAATTTCCTTGGGTTGCAATATGTGCCAGCAAATTTAGCAATTTCTATAGTGCACAAAAATTAGTCTCCAATTAATTGCTTCAGTATTTGGGTAGTGTCAGCCCAACTGAATCACCCGCATGCGAAGATAGATACCTTAAACTCCCACCTCCACTCCCTTTTAAAAAAATCCTACAGATTCCACACTTGTGTTGGGCACACAGCAGGTGTTTAATAAATGCCTGGTTCAGCTCTTAGGCATGCAGGGACAGAGCTAGAGCCCAGTTCTGTATATTATCAAAGCTTTCCCCTCCACTTCCCTGCAACTGACCACTTTTCAGGACAATCCCCTGCTAATTAGCACCTCTACTCAAAGGTGCATGGGAAACATGAGAACTGGTTAAACCAGAATGCAAAGTGTTAGCCAGGCCCCTTCTGCACACTGTTCATGCTGTGTACATGGTTTGGTAGAAAGAGAGTTCAAAGAATAGCTGAGATTTAACTAGTTGTGGATTTTCAGGTAATTACTCTGTACAAATCACTGCCTTCCGTCCTGCCCACATCCAGACATCACCAGTGGCTGTTATTTAAGGAAAATAGACCAGGATTAGGACTGAAAGTTCTAAGGATGCCTGTATTGACCAAACTAGTGGTGCCCTAAATGCGGTGGGCCCCATGCCACTGGTGGTATCCAAGGCAATATTGGCCAAGAAGGGGACTTGATGGAGCATGCATATGGAATCTCATTGTGACAAAAATCCATTTTACATTTCCTTTCAAATTACAGTTGACCCTTGGACAGCACAGGTTTTGAACTGCACAGGGCCACTTGTAAAGAGCTTTTTTTCAATAAATATAGTACACTACTGCAAGTGCATTTTCTCTTCCAGAAGATTTTAATGACATTTTCTTTTTCTCTAGCCTACTTTAAGATATAATATATAATACGTAATACATACAACATACAAAATATGTGTTCATTGACTTTTTTATGTTACCAGTAAGGCTTCTGGTCAATAGGCGGCTATTGGTTAAGTTTTGGGGGAGTCAAAAGATTTCCGACTGTTCAGGGGTCTGTGCCTTTAACCCCCTTTCTGCATTGTTCAAAGTCAACTGTATTTTGATGATTTCCTAGTTTCACTTACTTGCTAATGAATGAGTCCTTAACACCTACCCTCTGTCTGTGTCTCTCTATTAAATACAGCAGCTCAGTGCCTTGGCAAATCATCAATCTAGCTACTTTTTACTGTATATCTCTTGAAAATATATGGCCTGCACTTAAGGTTTTTTTCTTTAAAGCAGACATATAAAATTCCCTCTTAAAAGACATTTATCTGAACCCTTGTGCACTAATGGTGGGAATGCAAACTGGCATAGCCACTCTGGAAAACAGTATGGAGGCTCCTCAAAAAATTAAAAATAGAACTACCCTATTGCATTACTGGGTATTTACCCAAAGAGTACAAAAACCCTAATTCAAAAGGAGATTTGCACCCCTATGTTTATTGCAGCATCATTTACAATAGCCAAATTATGGAAGCAGTCCATGTCCATTGATTGATGAATGGAAAAGAAGATGTGATACATACACACACACACACACACACACACATTTATATACACACACATATACACACAACAGAATATTATTCTGCCATAAAAAGAATGAAATCTTGCCATTTGTAATAACGTGGATGGAGCTAGAGAATATGATGCTAAGTGAAATAAGTCAGTCAGAGAAAGACAAATACCGTATGATTTCACTCATGTGTGGAATTTAAGAAACAAAACAAACAAAGGAAAAGAAAAAGAGACAAACCAAAAAACAGACTCTTAACTAGAGAGAACAAACTGGTGGTTACCAGAGGGGAGGTGGGTGGGGGATGGGTGAAATAGGTGATACGGATTAAGAGCACACTTATCATGATGAGCACTGAGTAATGTATAAACTCTCTGATTCACTATCTTGTGTATCTGAAACTAATATAACATTGTATGTTAACGATATTGGAAATAAAATTAAAAAGTTTCTTTAAAAAAGGACATTTATCTGAGTCAGAAGTGAGTTCAATTAAAGAAAAAGACTAAGAAAATAATAGTACAGGTAATATCTGGAAAAGGCAGAGATCCCAGGAAAGTGATGCTCAAACCACTGAACTTTGTAATTGTTGCCTACGATCAAAGAGTTCTCTGTGCGTCACATAAAAACAGAACACAAAACAGGGCACAGGTGAAGGGGATCAAAGTGTCAAGAAACAGCTCTTACCATATAAACCACAGCAACAAGGTTGTCCATCTAAAATGGGGCGTGAAAAGGTCCCTCATTCTGCCTCGGTCTTCCTGTTTCAAGACAAGGACATGCCGTTTGCTCTCCACTCCTCCAGCAGTGCTGGCATTGGGTGGACACCCACTGCTGGGAGGGAGGTTGCTGGTGGGCTACATGCTCAGGATCCGAGAACCCAGGACTCAATCCCACAGCACAAAGTCCCCCAGCCCAGTGAGGCCCTCCAGCCAGGACCCAGCAATGTCCACAGTCTTGATTCCCCAAGGATGGAGACGTTCTGCAACCCCCAACCCCAGCCTGAAGTCCTGGAGCCAGGAAGCAGACTCCATGCCCTGAGGACTCTCAGGTAGTCCCATAGACCCGGGGAGCAGTCAGTCAGTCCAAGGGGTGTCTAACCATTTCATGCCCCGACTAAGCCAGCTCTAGGTCAAGATAACAAAAATTAATGTGCTGAAAATTAATTCACCAGAGGCTAATGTGCTGAAAGATTGATTAGTTAAACGACCTACTTGCCAATTTCATATAATTTGCTGTTATCAAATCTTTGCTCTACAATGTTCTTTTTTTTTTTTAAGATTTTGTTTATTTATTTAAGAGAGAGAGAGAGCATGAGCAGGGGGAAGGGCAGTGGGAGACGGGGAGAGGGAGAAGCAGGCTCCCCACGGAGCTGAGCTGAAGGCAGACACTTAACCGACTGAACCACTCTACAATGTTCTTTTTCAGAGTATATTCTATGAGGGGCGCCTGGGTGGCTCAGTCGTTAAGCGTCTGCCTTCGGCTCAGGTCATGATCCCAGGGTCCTGGGATCGAGCCCCGCATTGGGCTCCCTGCTCCGCAGGAAGCCTGCTTCTCCCTCTCCCACTCCCCCTGCTTGTGTTCCTGCTCTCGCTGTCTCTCTCTCTGTCAAATAAATAAATAAAATCTTTTAAAAATAATAATAAAATAAATAAATAAATAAAACCTTTTAAAAAAAGAGTATATTCTATGACTGTGATTATATTCTTCTTAGATATATTTAACAAATATATTTTCCTTAGTTTGAGAAATGCTTATTTAAACATGCTAAATGCTTAAAAAAGGATTATGGACTATAGGTGGTTTAGTCTACCTGAATATTATTTTTGTGAATAAAAGGATTATGGACTATAGGTGGTTTAGTCTACCTGAATATTATTTTTGTGAATAAAAATATATTTTTTAATATATTCGTGAATGAAAAAACAATACTCCTTAAATATGTTTATGAATATATTTGAGAATGTATTTGTTGAATATATTTTGAAATAGGCTCATTAATATATTTAGAAATAGATTCATTAATATATTTATGGAGAGAATATATTGAGGAAATAAATATATTAATATGTACATAGGAAAAATATACTCCTACTTACTATATATATTCAAAAAGAATGCTCCTTGAAACATGTAAAAAGATACATTACCAAGTTAATTCAGGAAAACTGGCTTTTGGGGAATTGGTCTGCTTCTGCTCTTTTTGCGTGTCTCAGGATTTACCACACCCCACCCACGTACACGCTCCCACGCAGGTGCACAAACACACACGCCACAGACGGTGGGCCAGGCACGGACCTGTCTGGAGATGATGAGTTTCCCCAGCGGCATGGGGGCTCCGTT